>NW_018397262.1:952866-974116 GCF_002168275.2 Theobroma umbraticum
CAGGCCAAATCCACGATCCTTTAGCCGCAGCCGAAATCCTCAAATTCTGCTCCCTTGGCACCCATCGTGACATCGATTACGCCCGCAAGCTCTTCCGTCAGATGGGGGAACCTAACTGCTTTTCTTGGAACACAATTATCAGAGCTCTAACAGAATCTGATGAAAGCAGTGAAACAAATGAGCCGTTGGAAGCATTGTTTTTATTTACTGAAATGGTCGCTGACGGCACCGTTTCACCTAATCGATTTACTTTTCCTTCGGTCTTTAAGGCCTGTGCTAGAACTGGGAAGCTTCTAGAAGGGGAACAGGTTCATGGGCTAGTGGTGAAATTTGGGTTTGAAAAAGATGAGTTTGTTGCTAGCAATCTTGTCAGAATGTATGTTATGTGCGGAGCCATGGAAGAAGCTCACATTTTGCTTAACAAAATGATGTTTGAATTCGAAAATGTTGACAAATTAGTTAGGGATAAGAGGAGAATCGAGGGACATATTGTTTTATGGAATGTGATAATTGATGGGTATGTAAGAACTGGGGATTTAAGGACTGCTAGGGAATTGTTTGATAAAATGTCTCTAAGAAGCGTAATTTCATGGAATGTGATGATCTCTGGATACGCCCAAAATGGGTATTTTAAGGAAGCAATTGAAATGTTTCGTTTGATGCAAATTGGAGAAGTGAGGCCTAATTATGTGACTTTGGTGAGTGTTCTTCCTGCCATTTCAAGACTCGGGGCACTTGAGTTAGGGAAATGGGTGCATTTGTATGCTGAAAAGAATGAGATTGAGATTGATGATGTGCTTGGGTCTGCTTTGATCGATATGTATTCTAAGTGTGGGAGTATTGATAAGGCCGTTCAGGTCTTTGAGAGGATAAGTAAACCAAATACAATTACTTGGAGCGCGATGATTGGGGGGCTTGCAATGCATGGTAGAGCAAAGGGTGCTCTTGATTATCTTTCAAGGATGGAACACGAAGGCGTAACTCCTAGTGATTGTGTATATTGGTGTCTTGAGTGCTTGTAGCCATGCAGGGTTAGTGGAAGAGGGGCGTTTATTTTCAATCACATGGTTAATGTGGTCGGCTTTGAACCCAGGCTTGAACATTATGGGTGTATGGTTGATCTATTAGGCCGCGCTGGGCTATTGAAAGAGGCCGAAGAGTTTATATTGAACATGCCAATAGAACCAGATGATGTGATTTGGAAGGCCTTGTTAGGTGCTTGTAAGATGCACAGGAACATTGTGATGGGTGACCGCGTGGCCGGGATTTTGATGGATATGGCTCCTCGTGACAGTGGAGCTTATGTGGCATTGTCAAATATATATGCTTCTTCCAGAGATTGGGAGTCAGTTGCAAGGGTGAGGTTAAAAATGAAGGAGATGGATGTAAGGAAAGACCCTGGATGCAGTTTTATTGAGCTTGATGGAGTTGTCCATGAGTTTCTTGTGGAAGATGATTCCCACCCCAGAGCCAAAGAGATTCATTCAATGTTGGAGGAAATCGCTGAGCAAATGAGGTTGGCAGGATATAAGCCAGCTACCAGTCCAGTTTTGCTTAACATTGATGAGGAAGAAAAAGAGAGCACATTATACTATCATAGTGAAAGGATTGCAATTGCATTTGGCTTGATCAGTACAAGTCCTGGAGCCACACTTCGTATAGTCAAGAACCTCCGTGTATGTGAAGACTGCCACTCTTCAATCAAACTAATTTCAAAGATTTATAAACGTAAAATAATTGTTAGGGATCGGAAGCGCTTTCACCATTTCGAGAATGGTTCGTGTTCTTGCATGGACTACTGGTAACATCTAACCCCCCCTTTTTTGCAATTTACTTGGTAAAGCATACCAATTACTTCTTCGTATTAGGTATTTTTTGGCATTAATCGATTGCCTCTTGTATCTATGATGGAACAAAATTTTTGAACAAGTATAAATGAGGTAGTAAATCCAATGACAGCAAAATTATTGAAGAACATCTGAGAGGTTACATGAATATGATGATTATTGGAGAAGCAAAACTCTACCATAGATTATGTTCTTCCTTCTTATCTTACTAACAAGATTTCCTATTCTAAGGTTAACAAGTCTAAGCTATCAGGTGGATTCAACTTCAACAATGCTGTCAGACAAAATAATGGTTCTCATATATTTTTCAAAGGAAATCAGTTTGCCAATCAGCTAACTGGTAAGGTCATCTATCAATTCTGTGACAAAGCTGGTTATTCAACAAAAACCTGCTTCAGGATTAAGCCTAAATAGTCTTTTACTCAACCATGAGCACATCATGCATCCAGACACTAAACAGAACTATTCCTAGCTCAACCATCATGCAGACTAGGTGACATTGAGGTAGACACAGGTGCAGGGGAACCCTTAGCTCCAAATATACTAATTCAATGAACTAAGATCCTTAATGGAGAATTGTGAAGACAGAGCTTGAATAAAACCAGATAGGATAGCTTTGTTCTCTCCTGCTAAGATGAGATCATCAACATAGCGACAGGTGGAGTCAAGTGGGGACACAGGAAATCGAGGGAGGAGAGAAGCAGCTGTTTGGATTTTAGGTAGGTAAAACTGAAAGCAAATAGAAAAAAAAAATAGAGATTTTAAGCTTAAATTCCTTTGAGATTTTCAATCGAAACTTTTACTGAAAATAATTTTTTTCTTAAGAAGTCAGTAAACCAAAAAAATAATTATGAAATATTCAAATTTTTTTTATATACCTGTATTAATTAAAAAAATTTCTATCAAAATTTCGTGATTATTGATATAAGTAACGTCTTATGGCTAAAAAATTTAATCAAAAAACTAAGCACCAAATCAATTTTTGAAAAAAATAAAAAATGGCTTTGATCGAAATTTCGTCGATAAAGATATATTATTTTCGATGGATCTTTTTTGACAAAATAAATTTGGTTGAAATTTTCCTATTTTCTTGAACAGCATCTTACTTTACATTTAATTTAAGTATTACAACACTTTTAGCCATATTAAATGCAGCAAGATGACAAGAAAAATATATGTTTGTGTTTTACTATAAACATTATTGATATGGATAAAGATCATTATTCAAAATAAGTCTTCAAGTCTATTGCAATCAAGTAATAAATTAAAAGTTATTAAAGAAAAACGAGGGAAAGTTGGATTTGGACAAGACTAATCCATCTTATTTATGAATTGTCAAAACCATATTATAAAAATCGACCATGAATCTAATGGGTTTAGGATTTCAATCCAAAATACATATATGATAAGTCAATGAAGATAATTATTTATAAATTTAAAATTCATCTTATTTCTTATTAATGTAAAGTTCATGACAATTGACACTTCTCTCACGGTTTGAAACCAAATTTTAAAACCAAATAAACAAACCAGGCACTAAATGTTAAAAAGACTCTTTACAAGAAACAGTAATGGTAATAATTAATAACAATAAATAAAAATATAACTAAATACGAAGAAGAAAACATTGCCTATATTGCTTGCAATGCAATCACAAGCATTGCTTGCCTATATTATGATATGCAGACCAGAGCCCTATTGCATAACTGTGACACCTTTTGTCGTTTGCACAAGTGAAGCACATGGGAAGAAAGATGGAATGCAAAGCAAATGGGTAGGGGTAAGAGTTTATTTATAATCAGTTTTTTTAATAAAATTTTATTTATAATATTATTAAAATTTTATATAATACAATAAAATCAACAAACCTGTTATAAAAAGTATATAAAAATATCATTAAAAATAATATTAATAACACATTTTAGAAACTTTAAGTCAAATTTGTTGTAGTACAACCCGATCGTTCCTATTTAATTTTTTAACTAAAAACACCAATTAAAGAGAATTTCAATATGCATAACAGGATTTGAATATAAAATTAATTGTAAATGAATATTATCAATGACTAATTGCTTAAGTTGATGGAAAGGTGAAGATAAGTCCACCATGATTGTGAGGCTTCCAACAAAGTTTAACCCAACACTTTTAGCTGATAATCTTCCTCCATGCCATATCTAATAATATTCTTTATAAGCAATTAAAAAAGGGAAACATAGGGATAAAAAGTTGTGGATGTGGAATAATGTATATTCTTGTATGATTTTCATTTGTATCTTAAATTATTAATAAGAAGAATAATTAGTGTAAATAAATTTTTATTTTTTTTATTACATTCAATTAAATTATTATACTTTTTTTTTAGTTAAATAGATTTTTATATTGTAAATCAAAACGTCACTTGTTTTTATACAATACAGCATTGACGTGTCGAACATGTGAAAGATAAAAATATCACATGGTCACAACAACATATCACGTTATCATTCATTATAACATATCAACATCACGTGCTATAAAATAACAAGTGATTTTTTTATTAATAATAGTTAATCAATAATTAGTTATATGAATTTATTTGACTCAAAATAAAAGTATAATAATTTTATTAAACGTAATAATCAACTGAAGTAGTAGAGGATAAAAAAAACTTAATAAAAAAATAAAAATTTTCTAAAATTTTTTTAAATAGTTGAAGAACTTTTTTTTTAAGTATTATATCTTAATAAAATTAGATGAGATAGTGAAAAGATGAGTTAGGGTTTTGGATTTTTTTGACTTTGTCAAGTGTATTCTTTAATTAAAATTATATTCCAAAGAGAAAAAGGTTGGGCAAGGTGGGTGGGTTGACTGGCCGCTAATCACAGTAAGTGCCATTCTGCTCAAATATTAGACTAGTCTTTGTTTTTGGATATATACATATATATATATATATATATATAATATGTGTGTGTGTAACACTCTTTAGTCTTTAGAAAAAGAAAAAGGAAATATGAAAACAAAAGGCTTTGGTAGGGATGAGTTGTCTTAGTCCACTAGATGCTTTGCTGAGCTGTTTGGCCCTGTGACTTGAATGTACACCATAATTGCCATGTTGCTTGTCCTATCAAGGCATAGTCTTGCTGCTCACATCTGCTCTCACCAATTTTACCCCTTTAAAAGTCTTTTAGGTGAAATTTTGGTTGGGGAGAAAGGGCCTCTGGGTTGGAACTGAGCAACTGTTTCATCCCCTTTTCTTCCACTTTTATGCCTCCTTTAAGGTGAAGATATATAGGTTAAACTTCAGTTCGTGTTCTTAGTAAATAAACAGAGGTGAATTACTTCATCTGTCAATTTCTTCTGGCTGATCTCAAAGCAAAATCTACCAAGGCACTAACACTTGAGTGTTGACTAAAATTTGAGTCAGGAGTAAGTTCCCATAAAAGACAAGATGTGTGGATGGATGGATAGATGGATGGATGAACAGTTAATAGAAAGAGAGAGAGATATAAAGGGTGGGGGGGCAAGGGTACATGAGCCAAGCAGGTAGGGGACCCTGGGGGTGAATATTATAGCAGCAGCAGCATTTAAGGGCCACCTTGATTTACAGTTTTACTGCAAAAGCTTGCATAAATGTGAGGACCTAATCTAATGTTGTTCACAGCATTGGCTTTTAAGGACTCTCTTACTGCCAGTTACTTGTTTCACAAAGAAACATACCAGGAAAAGCCAGAGACAGATAAACATAGGGGTGAAGAAGGGTCTAAAATATTTATGGCGGTTGTTGTTGGACTTGATCATTGGCGTCACCATCCTGGTCATTATTAACCATAACTCAATCAGTGAGAGTATTGAGACCGTATCCCCATCCTGTAGTATGTATATGGTTTCCTTACAAGTTTCAACATCTTCACACCCAAAAGTCCAACCCAGAAACCATATGTGAAAAGCTTTTTAAAAGTAAATGTGAGACAAAGAGATATTTCAACTTGACATTAACAGGTTTGATCAACGTTTTGCCATTGCAGGAGGCCCCCACGAGTGGGGTACTGCTGCAAAATTTACAGGCCCCATCACTGAATTCTTTTAAGCTTTGTTGGCTCCTTCTCTCACCTACTCTCCTCTCTCTCAAAGGGCAGCAGTCAATCACAAGGAAGAAAAGAAGATCCCCACGCACTAACAGTGGTGGTGCAGTTAGGATCACAACTCACAAAGCCTTTGTTTGCGCACACCTCTCCCAAGGAAAAGGAAAATTCACAACAAAACCCTTGTTATAATATTTTTTTTTATTTTGGTTGTGAGAAAAGAAAAACACAAAGAAGAAGAAAATTATTATGGATATGAGGTAGAAAAGAAAAAAAATGGGGTTCCATTTTTGAGATGGTTTAATTTGATAGACAAGGAAATTTTTTGGGAAAGCCACAGATGGAAATAATGGAGCCACAGAGCAATAAAAGCAGCAGTAGCAGTGACCACCACCACCACCATGGCCAAAAACAAGAGGCTTCCCTGCAACTGGTCTCTCGTGATAGTCAACCACAAGCAGCTGCTGGTGGCGCACATGGGACCTCCTCTCAGCCTCAGGCCCCAGCCCATGTCCCATTCACGGGCATGGGCTCCATTCCCAACCAAATTGGGGTTCACTCTTCCTCCCCTACTTCCACATCTTCCCTTGCTAAACCTGCTAAAAGACCCACCAAGGACCGCCACACTAAGGTCGATGGCCGCGGCCGCCGCATCCGCATGCCGGCCGTTTGCGCCGCCAGAGTCTTCCAACTCACCAGAGAATTGGGTCATAAATCAGATGGTGAAACCATTGAGTGGCTGCTTCAACAGGCAGAGCCAGCCATCATAGCTGCCACCGGAACTGGCACCATCCCAGCCAATTTCTCAACTCTCAACGTCTCGCTACGCAACAGTGGCACTACTATTTCAGCTCCTTCATCAAAATCTGCTCCTTTCTCTTTCCACAGTGCTTTAGGTCTGTACAGCAGTACTAATGGAGATGAAAGTAGAAGATTTAGCAACACTTCTGCTGGAGCTGGCATGTTAGGGTTTCATCATCAGCTATACCCTCAAATCTTGAACCCCGATGGTTCCATGAGAAGTAGTAACGAGAATTACTCGACCAAGCCATTCAGAGAAGATCTTTTCAAGGAAACATCTCAACACAATGCTGAAACGGTTGGTGTGGAGGCAAATTCTCCTAAACCGGAGAGAACCGGAATGCAAGATCAAGAACCCGGTTCGTTTCGTGCAGCCAACATTGTGCCGGCTCCAGCTATGTGGGCAGTTGCACCGGCTGCCACTAATGGAGGTAATGCATTTTGGATGCTGCCGGTAGGTGGTGGTGCCACCGCATCAGCAACTGTGCCAGAAGCCCAAATGTGGACCTTTCCGGCTCATTATTCGGGTGGGGGTCGTGTGAGTCCGGTTCAGCTTGGTTCAATGATATTGCAACAGCAGCAACCGGGCGGTCAGCAGCTTGGGTTAGGAGTGACAGAAACTAATATGGGGTTACTTGGCAGTGGAATTAATCTTTACAGCAATAATAGAGTTGGTCTAGCAATGAATTTGGAGCAACAGCATCAAGAAAACCGAACCCAAGGCAGTGATAGTGGAGATGAAAATCCTGCTACAGATTCTCAACGATAGAATTCTATATTCAAATCACATTCTTCAACTGTTCTTTCCTTTTCCCTTTCGATTGCTTTGCTATAGCTTTTTTAGCAGCCAGGTTCCACTTCTTTCTTTTCTTTTCTTTTTGTAAATGCATGTGTATTTCTGTCTTCCTTTCTTTCTTGGGATTGTTGATTCAGTAGCTTTGCTCCTCGGATGCTGGAAATGTAGTTCATTGTGCAGTTGGGTGTCAAAAGATGCCCATCAATCTAACACAAGCTTAGCATTTCCCTACTGTTAGAAGTGTGATAATATGGAAAAACAATGATGAAAGAATAATTTTCATGCTGGGTATTTTCTTATTTGATTGTTTAATGCAAATTCTTTCTTTGTTTTGACTCTGGGGCCCTGATTATTCTCCTCTTTCATCCAAAAGCAAATTGATTAGGAAAAAGAATGTACCCAATAATGGAAGGAGAGATGGAAGACAAGGACAAAGAAATACTATTTGTTTAGCAAAATGAGCAAAGAGAGAGAGAGAGAGAGAGAACAAGTTGATTCTCAAACAATTATTCTCTCCAAAGAAACTAGGAAACTTCTTCATGAATGAAGGGCACACTGGAGGCTGGAGGCTGGAGGCTGGAGGCATGCCTAATGTGCACCACATGTGTTGATATTAAAGGATTAGGTTTATATATCTTTTAGGCCTAATTTGGTTGCATTAGGGCTTTGCTTGGTTGTCCATTTGTTAAGTAAAAAAGACAAAAGAGATTGACAAATAATAAGGAATCTCTCCACCTGTTTCATGGCTTAACTGTCTTTCTCATATATCATCACACAAACAAGCTTAGAAGCTTGCTATTGCATTATCTTCTCTCTTATTGTGCCCTTCTTTTTTTTAACTTGTTTGAGTTGGTATTGGAAGTTTAACAATATAATTGATTTAGATATAGCAAACCATGCCATACATGATTGAGATCTATTGACTTATAATTAACTTTTGACATAATACTTTAGAGAGTTTTGGAATCATTAAGAAAAATTTAAATAAGATTTTATTCTTTTATTATGTTTAATTAAATTTTTATATTTTTATTTTGAATCAAGTAGAGTTTTATAATTAATAGTTGATTAATTATTATTAGTTAAAAGTGATATGTGTCTTTTTATGCAACATAGAGCTGATGTAGCATATTGATATGTCATAGTGAATAATGATATGACTATTGTGGCATTTTTATCCTCCATGTCAATGTAAAATCGATGATGACAGTTAGCGCCACATAATCATAAAATAACAAGTAGTATTTTGATTAATAGTAATTAGTTAATCATTAATCATATAAACCTATTTGATACAAAATAAAAATATATAAGCTTAATTAAATGTAATAAAAAATAAAAACTTATTTAAATTTTTAGAAATAATTTAGAGATTTTTTCATATATTATACCTATAATTTATGAGGACAAATGCAAACATTTTGACATAAGTAAGATTCAAAGCAGGTATGCATTTCAAAAGATATAATTAAGAAGATAGAATTCAAAATTCCCTATTTCACATATGTATTTTAAATTCATTATTAAGTAGAGACCTAACAAGTTATTGAATTTAAATATAATCACAAAGGTTATGTTTTTACGGCTTTTGTCAACTAATTTATACTAAAGTCGAAATCCTTATTTTTATTTCAACTGAAATTCTCAAACGAAACCTAAAAGATAAGCATATATTTTAAATCATGTTACAAGCGAATGTTCGTAATTTAAACAGTGAATTTGATTTCATAAAAATAAAATAACAAATCTAATATCTAATATTGTGTTTTACTTTCAAAATTCACGTGTCTAAATATATGTACGGATCTCATATACCTAATTACGTAATAATTGATACTTATGTCGAAAAAAAAAATCAAAACATACATGAAAATTTAGATTCAGCACCCCAATTTATCATGGATTGAGATAATGATGGGAGGATGGTAAGGTCTATTAAGACTACCCAATGACTTGATCCCCAAGCCTTCCTTTGAAAAGCTAAAGTGGGAAAAGTGACTTCTATCCCCCAAAATTCTATTAATAATATGGTGTTTTGATTCCATAGGGACATTAACCACATGGCAAACTCATGGAGTTAATTTAAAAGACAAACCAACATAGCTTATAGGTGCTGGGTGTAGCCTTGACTGGTGTGTGATAAAGCCAAAACCCCAAGGCCCAAGGGTGCCTACAAAACTTGACCAGGGTTAGCCGGCTGTAAATGGGAGAGCTTTTTATGGATAAACATGATTATACAGTTCTCAGATGCATTATTAATTTGCTGTTGAACCCTGAACTTGCTTTATATAGAGTTAATGCTCATCCAAACCAGAGCAATAACGTAAAAGTAATTAATTCATCAATCAATCTTTGAACACAACTTCACAGTTAGTCAATTTTGGCACCTTTGCATTTGTTTGACCATGGACTCTTCTTCTAGGGTTTCTTTTTCCATTTTTTTTAATATAAAATTTGCATTGGATAAGTTGCTCACTTCCCATGTAAAGTGTATTTTATCTTGCGAGAATTATTCACTCAAAATTAATACCAATAGGTATATGAGTATTGATTTCATTAATAGAATTTGGAGTATAAAAATCTATCATGGTGAAGATAGTTGTGTAGGCAGCACACATGAGACATCAACCTCCACATGCACATGTTATGGATTTTATATCAGATTTTATATCCGTAAAAGATGAAGTGAGTTTTAAATATATAAATATGAACTTTTAATTCTTCATTGATGTTGGATTTCTATGAAAAATATAAAGATTAAGGTAGACTTGAATCGGTATAAGGGAGCCCTATAAAAATATAAGGGTCGAGTAGATTTGAATTGGTATAAAGGATCCCTATGAGAGATATAAAGTTCGAGGTAGACCCAAATCAATATAAAGACTCTTATGAAAGATATAAGAATCAAAATAGACTTGGACTGATATAAGAGTCCTTTTTCTCTATGAGAAAAATAGTAAGTGCAATGACAATATTATACAATTTTAGATAAAGTAGAATGTCATAGATCTCATATTAATAAAAAATATGATGAGTCTTTGAGTTTACAAATCATATTTTTTAAATTGAAAATGTAAACCCGTTACACACACATCCTACAAATAAAAAACATAAAAACAATTTGTATCGATTGTGTGTAAGATTAAACTATACAAGATATTCAATTTCTATTTTTGAACAAAATTAACTTTTTCATTCACACCACTACTATTTCCTTATTGATTAAGTTATATTTTCAAAGGAATTAGATTTGGTTGTTAATTACGATAATTGTACGACAATTCATCAGTCATTCCAAAGTACAAAATTTACTAAAGAAGCACATGAGCAAATTGTAATCGGCAAAGAGGAAAAGTAGTCAAATTGCCAATGCTTCCAAAGGTGTTTGTTATATATATAATTAGGAGAATAAGAATTTAAACTCTATTATTTAAATATAAAAATCATATACCAACTACTGAGTCAAATGTTTAGATGTCTACGTGCGCATAACTTTCGTTTTACAAAACAGCAATGTTTTGTAGGAAATTCTAGAAAGGAAAATCACCATTCACCATCCTGTAATTTATTTAAGAAAATAATCTTTATATTATTATAAAAAATCAATTGAATTTGATATTATGAGTTAAGTGACTTGATTTAGTTGATAAAATTACTTTAAAATCCAAATAAATCATAATATCAAATATTAAGTTAATAACAATTATACCCTCCACAAATGTTTTTTTCCCTTATTAAGTTATGATTTTGGAGGAGATTAAAAGACTTTGAATCAATTTTTTGAGTAAGAAAAAAAAATACATACATTTACTATTGGTTTAAATATCCAAGTATAGTTATATATGTTAACTTAGTATATATAGACCCCCCCTTGCCAAGCATATGACAGTCATTTTCTCTCTGATTTTCCGACATAATCTTACCATCAGGTGCCCAGCATAGCCTTCGAGAGACAAAGGTAATTTACCCAGAAATATGAACACTCCATTGAATTGGAGATTCTAAGAGAAAGGATCCAGATTTAATAATAAATGAACTTCCTTCGCAATCCAAATTGGAGCATCAAATATTATTATTAGATGCAGAATATTACCAATCCTAGATTCCCATTATCAACGGTGAACAGACGCCAGTCAGAAATGCTAAAACACCAAAACTGTGTAGTATCATGAAACCAAACCAATTCAAAAGTCGATTAAAAAGGCATCCTGACTCCTGGGTTGCTTCTATTATTGCAGCCATGAAGGCAAGCTTCAGAATTTAGCCAGATGCAGTCTTTTTCTGCTGGAAAATGACGGCATAAACAGGAACAACGACGCCAATGCTGAAGGCTGTAAAAACACCAAGAGACATCTTCAGCTTCTGATGTTTCATCCTGTCCAAATTGTACATGTGCTTAGCATGAAGGTAGTATGGTTCATCATGGCCATGCGCATGGCCTCCACCCATCCTCTTCACTCCAGTTGAATGAAACCCTCTATTAGCTGCCAGAACAACAAAAATAGTTCTGTAAGTTCATACACATTAGTACCAAAAAGCATCGTTCCAACATAAAAAATAACAGCATAAAGACTGAACTCATGAACAGTTTATTTCAACATTTGAAAGTTCTGGAACATGCCCAGAAGCAGAAGAAACAAAGACAAACTCAAAATGGCTGCTAGGAGTGAACCACCAGTGTGCACCATGAGGTGTTGCTATTTTGCTAAAGTGCAGATGCCATACGAGATATCACTTTAATTTCAGATTCAAGATGGTATCGCCAACAATACAGAAAAGGTGTTTGCACATAAAGAAACATGATCAAATGCATTTTAAACAACCATGAGCCACCTAAGACAACTCTCATATGCTACATAATGGAGCTGTTAAGGTTCATTTTACATTGCCCAAGAATTAACTAGCAAAGCAATCGCAGATTTTTGCAAGGTGTTTATAACTTCAAACTCATGGCCATTAGATTCTCAATCTATAACCAATTTGCAAAATTAGCTTCCAAGTCGAAGTTCTTTAAGATACTCTTTCAAACCCAAAAAATTTGCAAATTTAGCTTCCAGTCATACTCCAAGATCAATGGAATCATGATTCACTCCTAGACGGAAAGCTTGCACCTAGAAGTCATGCTGTTTACTCTGCATTAATATAGAAGTCAAAGCACTCAGGAGTTTATAGCAACCACATGCAACAGCAGAAACCTCTTTGGCTCTTCCAAAAAGGCTATTTCTTAACTGAGAAATATTAGCACTAATCAGAACCAGTGGACCTTCAGCACAGAAGAAAGCAATGAGAAAGGGGAAATTTCTTGTCCTCCTTTCAGTTAGGAACAAAAATTTTCAAAAGAAAAAAGTAAACAGTTAGAGAAGAACATGGTTCATCCAGTCATTCACTCATCCTTCTACTCGCTTCTTCATTTTTAACTTTTCTTCAACCTATCCCACTTCAATTATTGCTTGTATAGATCTTCACAAACATATTTAACTTACAAAGCTTTTATGTACATATAAAAACAAGCTTTATTGACAGGAGGTTTCAAGGGGTACACATAATAATAAGAATGTTAGTAATATAGATTATAGACATAACTAATATACTTCAAGACATGGATGAGCAGATGCAGACAACTATTTCCAAAGTTTTAGCACAAAGAAATAGTATGGACATCCATGCACTTTATGCTATGAGCCTATGATTTGAAAGCTACATCAAGAAAAAACAGCCTTGTAGATGCTGTGGAGTATAAAAAAAACACACTACTGAGTCTAAATATGAAATAATTACACAAACTGGAAAAGGGGAAAACATCACAAGATTATAGAGTCAAGCAAATGTCATGCATGAGAATGTCCTACATTCATTTGTTGAGGAAGGAACTATAAGTATTTAATTCAACTAGAGTGTGCTGACTGCATCAAGTGGCCATAATAAAATCAAGTAGTTTGCCACTATGAAAGATTTCAAACATTCAAAGGTAGCATAGCATGCTATGACGCACCACCCTATACACAGGATACAAGACCGACACAATACAGATACAGCAACATGGCATTTTTTAAAAAATTAGGACACGGCACAGCAAGGATACAGCAATGAAAAATATATAAATATATTTTATTTAATCCAATACCATATATAAATCATTTTTATTTTTAGTAGTTCCTTTAGGCTTTATCTAAAAACAGAAAATGAAATACCTTCTCCTTTAAAATCTTTTAAGCAATTAAACTAATTTTTAATTATGAGTATTGATCTTAAATAGCTTTATTCCATCAAAAAATAATTAAATATTTTTAAATTATCTCAAGGCTCAAACCCATATAATTATTAGTTAGGCAAGAGCACAAGAGATAATCCTTTGCTCTTTGGGATAGACTACCACCAATTAAAATGGAATTTGGGCCAAACTGTTAGCTACTTATACAACCCCGAGTTATAATCAAAGGGAATGCCCTAATTTCTCTTATTCTTCTTCATCTTATTCAGCGTCGCAGCAGTCTTTTCTTCTTCTCCATCTTCGTTTTTGCCAGCTAGCGACGCAACAGACTTGGTTTCCCTCCCTCCTAATGGTCCGAAATGACTAGTCTATGTAATAGAGCTTCTCCCTTTATTTGTTGCTATTTTAATTTGTGATCTCAACTGTTTAGTTTAAGGCAGTGCCACCACCATTATGCTTCATCAGCAGCCAGTGTTTCTTTCTTTTTCTTGGTTGTGTTTTTTAATTCTAGTGCTGATTGCCAAGTCTGATTAAATTATTATTATTTATTATTTTTTTGCTATATCCAGCCATGTATAATACGTATCCCGGCATATTGGAGACATACCCATGTCGGACGTGGACACAAAATGATACGAAGGTGGTCGAGGTCGAGGTGTGTCTATGCTCCATTGGTAACATGCCATGCAAGAGAGGAAGGTCATGCGAATGCAAAATAAGAAAGCATCTCAACACTTAATAACCGAGAAAAATAACTTTCTGTATATCATTTGAACAAAAAATTCAGCAAGTAAAAGACCCGGGAATTTCCATATAGCCATATAATTTAAAAAAGAGCCATTTTAAAAAGTGTTAACAAAGGCTAGGCCACTAGGGTTTACATATTCAATTCAAATAAATGACACAGCAACAACCCACATAACTTTATTAGAATTATAAGCCAAAAAAAATTACCAAAACCAAATTCAAAGGCATCCAAACCAAAATGATAATCATGAATGCGGTGTTGCCCAAAACATTATTCACAAGGATTACAAGCTTTGATTTGTTAAGACTGCAACTGGCATTCCATATAGAACAAGATAACACAGTTTCATAGTAATTAGCACAACAATGATATAGCATTTTCAGAGGTTCCTGAAACTAAAATCTATTAGCCAATGTCAATTCACAGGAGATAGAACTGAGCACAACCACATAGCAATTCACAAATGATGTCTAAACCTATTAAACAACTCCCTTACGCAATTATTTTCAGAGTGCTCATATG
This sequence comes from Theobroma umbraticum, assembly GCF_002168275.2. Lineage (NCBI taxonomy): Eukaryota > Viridiplantae > Streptophyta > Magnoliopsida > Malvales > Malvaceae > Theobroma > Theobroma umbraticum. The sequence goes on from NW_018397262.1 coordinate 967,853, forward strand.
CAATCAATACCTATCTGCTAGCAGTTCTACCCTTGTAACACACAAAAAGTTTCATTCCGGTCTTGACCTATAAGATGGGTTTTCAGAGTCAATCAACCCAATCAAAACTCAACCATTTAAAAGTGTATACATGATAAGAAAATCATATGATTCGTTTGGTTCAATAACGAACCGATAAAAACAAATCATCAACGCAAGGAATAACAATAAAAAAATTACAAAAAAAACCCATCAAGTAGATCTACATAAATAGACTCTTAAAACCTCTATCTGCCGCTAAAAATAAAGAATACCTAATACCCAGATGCTCATTTTCCCTTCTTTTCCTCTATTTTCTCAGCCACCAAAAAGAAAAAACTTAATTATATATTTAAAAAAAAAAACGAATACAATCCTCACTGGGTCACTAACCTGACTTGGAGAGAAGTGATTGAGAGGACGAGGTTAATAGCTTTGAAGCCGATCTAAGCCCACCGTTCAACGCCATGGCTTTTCTTGCTTTTTCACGGAGAAAATGAATTAAACAGCTACTGTTTCCACAAATCGGAGGCTTTTTCCAATTCTACCAAGCCCCACGCTGTTGTGTAGCAATCTTAAAACGTGTGGCCTCGTGCAAGGGAATTACACACGTGTGAGTGGTTTGACTGGGCTGGGCGGGGCTTGGCACTTTTGAAACCCGGCAAATAACAAGAAAAACTATCAGGCGATTTTGAGATGAAATAAATTTTATTTTTTAAAACGCATTTTTTAATTAAAATCATTAAAAATAAAATAATTTAAATATTTTTATTTTACTAAATTAATAGTAATAATAAATTTATAAAATTAAAAACATTCAATTTTTTTAAACAATATTAGTTGAGTGTCAAATTTTAAATTTAAAAAAATTAATTTATTTTATCTCAAATCACGAGATACTTTTTATATAATTTACTCATTTTATTATTACTCTTATGTTTTTTTTTCTTGGCAAAGTAATTATGTGTGTTTAAAATGATTTATCTTCATAAGGGTTTTTGATCAAATGCTATGTCAACATATACAATCGTAAAATTTTAACATCGTTAACGATTATATTAATATTGTTCAATTTTTATAAATTAACATACAAAGACTAAATTCAAGACTTTAACAAAGTATAGAGATTAATTATATAATTTGATTATTTAATTATTTATATTTTCTTTAAAAGCAAAAATTAAATGAAAATATAGAATCATTTTAAAACTACGTAATTTGGATTTTAATTTATAATAAAAATTTAATTTTAGATATATATATATATACACACACAATTTACTCTTACGCACAATAAAGGTTACTTTTATACAATACATATTTTTGATTAATGCTGTTTGCAAAACTGTATTTTCATAAAATAATATTCTAAATGTTTCTAGCTATTAAGAAAAGTTAAATAGTATTTCAATATCTAATTTAAGCAAAACATGTAATAATGATCAATTGATGTCAAGAAAATCCAAATCTATCATCTTACGATGCTAATATAAAAGTTAAAATGCATAAAAATTAACTTAAATAAAACTTTTTAACTTAAATAGCATTATTATAATGAGCAAAACTAAGGTGGCAATGTTATGCTAATATAAAAGTTAATTCAAGATTAAAATTCTAGTGAGAAAGGAGATAAAGCCTAATTTATTTGTAAACTAGATTAGCCAATTTAATTTAAGGACCACAATTTTAAATTGGCCGCAAGGTAGCAATTTAGAAACCATGCTAAAAAGAAAGAGTACTTGAGACAAAATAAATTTGAAAATTTTCCATTTTTGCTGTTAAATCAATTTTCAACCTGCAAAGGTCAAACTTTTATGAAACTGATAACAAATTTGAGGACACTAACCAATAATTCTTATTATTTAATTATAGTAAATAACTTTAGGCCTAACAATATGGACATGTCACAACATAATAAAACATATAAAAATCAAACAAAATATTATTGTAGCTAGGGTGTCACATAGTTTCCATAATATATTTGTAATTCGGTAAGACCATTTTCTAAAAATAATAACTAAAATATTTGTAGGTGTTCCACTATAAGCAAACACAAAATAGAAATACATATATATATATATATATATATAACTAGAAAAAAAATTTCAAGTTCCTATTTTCAAGTTCCTAACTGACAAACTTAATTTTTAAATATCTAAATTAAATATCATTTAGAAAAAAGCAAAATTTATAATTTAGGTGTTTTATATACTTTATTAGAATAGCCTTCCATATGTCTTAAATTATTTTTTATGAACTTGAGGACTATGTTAGTACCAACATTATATCTCGTATAAAAGAAATACTTTCTAGATTAATGCAGTTAGGAATATTTTGATCCCAAATTCGAAATCAATCATAAAGAATTTCAATTGCATTGGCAAATTTAAAAAATTTATCGAGAGTTTCATTTATTGTAAGAAAATAATTTTACCTCAAAGATCTTAGGTGAAATTTTCCAATTTATTCAAATTCATCGAAATTGCATGGTTGCAAATTAGACATAGATATATCCTATCACAAATGCATAATTAGTATAAATATGTAACTAATATGAAAATAAAACATAATAATATCTTACTCGTCGAAGCTTAAGGAACTTTTTTCTTGAAAATATCTTTTCTCAACAGTTTACTCATGCATGCATAATATCTTCTTGCTAAGTCTAGTTATACAACTCATTATGCCAAAATTTAATATTTTTCATCTGCCACTATTGCATTTTTCATCATTATTCGATTTATATACCATCTTTTTTGTGATTGTTTTTAATTAATAATACCATTGACATACAAATATAAAAATAATAATGCAACTATTAATATAGTTGTTAACAAATATTAACAATTTAAAACTTAAAATTCTTATTTTATAATTTCCCTGTATTCATTAGGAACACACCTCTTATAATAAGATCAATTTTAAAAATTATGTTTAGTTAATTTTTTTTTTGCTACTAATTATGTTTAGTTAATGCTTTGATTCCTTGAGATTCCAACTCTATCCTCCATTCTTTTAACATGTAATCCAATGGTTCATATCATGCCTTTTCGGCTTCATCATCAATCGAATAAGAGCGAAGTGAATTGGGGTATGTGACATTCATGCCACTTTTGAGATGTTCAAGATATGATGCTTTCATATTTCTTAACGAGTACAAGTGTATTAGTTAGAAGCATCTTATTATTTCTATGTCATTTTTTTGGTTCATAATTATAACGAACAACTTTACTTGTTTGTTCTTCGTACTAACGTGAGTTACTTGTAATTGTTTGTGTTATATATAAAAAAAAACTTACATAATAAAATAAAACAATTTCTTTGCAAAAGTTGATTTAGCTCATATTTCTCAATGAGCACAAGTGTATCACTTAGAAATATCTTAAAATGATTGTACCACTTTTTAGTTCATAATCATAATGAAAAGGTTTAGTTGTTTGCTTTTCCTAATGAAATGATTATGGAGATATAGGAAAGAGAAGGAAGGTTTATGGAGAAGACTTGTTGCAGTGAAAAATGACTATGATTTGCATGCCTTGTTACCCAAAGACTCGTAAATACTCTAAAATATGAAAAAATATAGTTTCTCATCTATTGCCTACTAACAAATTTTTCATGCAAATTAAAGCTAATTTGGGAGCTATTTGAGAGAATATACTTTGGGTGAGGGTTTCAAGGATGGAATTACATGGAAGGCTACGCCAAGCATCATGTTCTCTTCGAAGTCCTTTTATAAATTGCTTCGAATTCATATATTTGAATGTGATGAACTTTGGAGAAGAATATGGCTTGGGTTCACTTCATATAGGGTTGAGATTTCTGTATGACAATTGATGTGAGAAAAAATTATAGTCAAAACAGAGTTGTTGAAACAACAGTTAATTAGTGATGATCAAGCTAATTGTGTGTTATGTGCTAATTGGTTTGAATTTGTTACTCTATCTATTTTTTCATGTCATGAGTCTTGGAAATTGTGGTGTTTCTGGTTCTTTGATTCGGGATTAAGTTGGTTATCGCGTTGCTGTCCAAAATTTTGTTTTGTCTAGCTTGGATAATTATGGGGTTTAATGATGAAAAGAGGAAAATATGGATGATGGCGTTGTATGCTATATCTCGGTTTATATGGTTATTTTGAAATGATATTGTATTTAATGGAAAAGAATGGGATATTAGACAAGTTTATGATATTGTAAAATTGAAGCATTTTACAAAACACTAGTGGTGAAATACTCGTGAAAATTTTCTAAAAATGTGGAAGAATATGACGCCAATCATGTAGAGATTTTGGTCATTCGTGAAGTTTTTTCACTATTCGTCATATATTTCAAAAACTCACAAGTTAAATTGTGGGTTGAAAGTGATTCACTGAGTGAAGTAGGATTTGGTTGATTTGAAATTCATAGCTGATTATTTTTGGATCAGAGACACATACATGGTTACGAATTATTCCCATGGACAACATTTGAGACTAGATTTGATGTCCAAGCATAGACATTTTTTATTGTCCTAGGTTGGATTTATCCCAGCAGACTCCAAAGTTTAGTTTGTGCCTTTGAATTGACAATAAGATGTTTTGAGAAATGATGATTTTGGACAGTGTTTTATTAAAGGGATTTCACATTTATACATGGTGTGGATATCTTTGTGAGCAGATATTTCACTAATGCTTGGATATCCCTACATCCATGCTTCTTGGTCCTAAGGTTTATGCATTTTATTTATTCATTTATGTATTTCAATTTCGTTATATCAATAAGACTAAAGTATTTTTTTTTTTGGGCATCTAACAATAAAATTACGTAATTCTAAAAAAAAAAAAAGTAATCAATGTTAAGGGTTAAATATTTTTTAGAAAATTGTGAGAAATAACCCTCTTCATAAGCCTAATTCAAAAATGACACTCACAATAATTTTAATTGTTTTTACTCAATTTTTGACATGATTTAACAATAATGCCCTTTAAACAATTTTAGACAAAGTAAATAGTCCCGATTTTCTTTATCTTGCCATCTAGAAAAAAAATTCTAAAATTACTGTATATCTAGCTACTCACCATCCTAAATTTTGTCACTTGTCAAATACTGTTTATCTCACCATCTAGCTTTCTCTCACCATCGTAAAAAGCAGAGATTACATCAAAATATGTTTTTTGGGTTATTGGATTTATTGGTTTATATTCATAAAATAGAATCCCAAAGTCAAGAGCTTGAAATATATTAAACATGTTTGTAAATTAAATATCTGTATGACCTTGGCAATTTAAACTTGGCTACTGCGAGTAGGCAAATCAATTAGTTATTAACCATTGCATTACTGGTTTTTAAGCATTGAGTCACTAGTTTCTAGGCGTAAGAGAAAGTAAGGTTTTTAGGCATTGGTGGTAACATTTGTAAGTATTGCGAGATTGGTGTTTAGGCATTGTATCACTAGCTTATAAACATTGCGAGACAGGCTTTCAAGTATAACATAACTAGGTTGTAAGCATTGCTTGATTGGGTTGTAGAGATTACATGATTGGGTTATAAGGATTGTGAGACTGACTTGATGACATTGCGTGATTAGTTTATTAGACATTGCTTTACAAATTGATTGAAGCTTATGATGATAATTTTTTTTTTGATAAATTGATCGATTGTGACACTTATTTCTTATTAAATTTCAATAACATATCAAATGTTAAGCTTATGATTATGTATAGTGGTCATTAGTCAAGTATGCAAAAAATATGAAAGTGAATTGAAATTTAAGTAAAGATTTTATTTACGAATAGTATTGATCTTTTTTCATTCAAAAATAATAATAAAAAAAGTGAATAAAAGTTAATGTTTAATTAGAGGTGCTTATAGATTAGGTCGAGTTTGAGTATAATCTTGTTGGATCCATGTTTATAAAAGCCAAACTGAAGACAATAACAACCGATTGTCGATTACATAATATTTTATTATTAAAATATTTTTATATTAACATTTTAAAATTATATAATTTTTAAAAAAATTCTTATTTAAAAATTTAAATAAATTTTTATTTTTTATTATATTTAATTAAATCTTTATATATTTATTGAGTCAAATAAATATTTATTATTAATGATTAGTTAATAATCATGAGTCAAAATGATATTATTTATTATTTTATATTCGTATAACGTTGACATGATATCAATACGAAGAGTGAAATGTCACATTATTGTGTTACCATGCTACATCATCATACATTACAACGTATTAATATCTTACATTAGCATCA
>NW_018397262.1:974216-975512 GCF_002168275.2 Theobroma umbraticum
AAATTTATAAAATTAAAAACATTCAATTTTTTTAAACAATATTAGTTGAGTGTCAAATTTTAAATTTAAAAAAATTAATTTATTTTATCTCAAATCACGAGATACTTTTTATATAATTTACTCATTTTATTATTACTCTTATGTTTTTTTTTCTTGGCAAAGTAATTATGTGTGTTTAAAATGATTTATCTTCATAAGGGTTTTTGATCAAATGCTATGTCAACATATACAATCGTAAAATTTTAACATCGTTAACGATTATATTAATATTGTTCAATTTTTATAAATTAACATACAAAGACTAAATTCAAGACTTTAACAAAGTATAGAGATTAATTATATAATTTGATTATTTAATTATTTATATTTTCTTTAAAAGCAAAAAATTAAATGAAAATATAGAATCATTTTAAAACTACGTAATTTGGATTTTAATTTATAATACAAAATTTAATTTTAGATATATATATATATACACACACAATTTACTCTTACGCACAATAAAGGTTACTTTTATACAATACATATTTTTGATTAATGCTGTTTGCAAAACTGTATTTTCATAAAATAATATTCTAAATGTTGTCTAGCTATTAACGAAAAGTTAAATAGTATTTCAATATCTAATTTAAGCAAAACATGTAATAATTGATCAATTGATGTCAAGAAAATCCAAATCTATCATCTTACGATGCTAATATAAAAGTCAAATAGCATAAAAATTAACTTAAATAAAACTTTTTAACTTAAATAGCATTATTATAATGAGCAAAACTAAGGTGGCAATGTTATGCTAATATAAAAGTTAATTCAAGATTAAAATTCTAGTGGAGAAAGGAGATTAAAGCCTAATTTATTTGTAAACTAGATTAGCCAATTTAATTTAAGGACCACAATTTTAAATTGGCCGCAAGGTAGCAATTTAGAAACCATGCTAAAAAGAAAGAGTACTTGAGACAAAATAAATTTGAAAATTTTCCATTATTTGCTTGTAAATCAATTTTCAAACCTGCAAAGGTCAAACTTTTATGAAACTGATAACAAATTTGAGGACACTAACCAAATTAATTCTTATTATTTTAATTATAGTAAATAACTTTAGGCCTAACAATATGGACATGTCACAACATAATAAAACATATAAAAATCAAACAAAATATTATTGTAGCTAGGGTGTCACATAGTTTCCATAATATATTTGTAATTCGGTAAGACCATTTTCTAAAAATAATAAACTAAAAATATTTGTAGGTGTTCCACTATAAGCAAACACAAAATAGAAATACATATATATAT
>NW_018397262.1:975543-975651 GCF_002168275.2 Theobroma umbraticum
CAAGTTCCTAACTGACAAACTTAATTTTTAAATATCTAAATTAAATATCATTTAAAAAAAAGCAAAATTTATAATTTAGGTGTTTTATATACTTTATTAGAATAGCCT
>NW_018397262.1:975751-1002913 GCF_002168275.2 Theobroma umbraticum
TTGGTGGCATTGCCAACAGGCCTTGGAAAAACGCTTATTGCTGCTGTTGTAATTTATAACTACTTCAGATGGTTTCCAGATGGTAACGTTTATGTCACAGGCATTTCTATAACAGTATTACTCAAATCTCATCAGAACTTATTTATGCTTTTATAGTCATTGATAATTTTTGAGGCTGATATTCGTGTTTTGATAAGTAGAGTAACAGGCTCCTTGTTTGTTTCAAATATTGTTATTGGACATGGTATATAAGCATGGCTAGATGTGTAGGAATCTGAGAAGCAATATGCTAACAATGATTATGGTATCTTTGCTTGTTCCCCTGCTGTTGTTAAGCTGCATACTATCCAGCCTGAGCAACACATTCATAATCATTTGAAGGACAAACCTTTGCTGATTAAAAGAGAGATTTAGTCATCGTGAAACTTTGCCCAGTCATTTTCCTTTTATATTGATGCTAGTTTCTTTACTTTGCATCATATGGAGGTTCTTTGTTGGCCTCTCCACTGGTTTTTTTGCCTGTTTTACAATTGATTGGAAAGGACTGTGGTATATCCTCCTCCTCTCTTGCTTTTGCTTCTCCCGTTTAAGTATGCCAGTATTCAAAATGTGTTCATAGATTATGTGATATAGGACTTTAAGTTTCTACATTCTTATACATTCTTGGACTAAGAACAGCAAAGCTTCCAACTTTGGGTTGGCACTGCTTTCTCGTGTTTCATGCACAAGTGGTTGATGATTTTACATGCAACTGAGTTATGAAAGCAATGGAAGGATTTCTTGTGGAAAAATCCCTATATTTCAATTCCTTGCTTTGTAAATTTCACAAGTTCAGTAAGGAAACTCAATTTGTGAATTATTGACATCTATTATTGATTCTGGAAGTTCTAACTGTGTGACTGATGATGTTCAGTGTTTTTTATTATTATTTTTTCTGATTCCTTTTGGCATAGCAGAAGTAAAAGTTCAATTTCTTACATTTTGCTTCATATTACTATATGGTTGATGCCCTTGTTTAAAATAGTTAAGAACTGATAACTAGTTAAATGAGAAATCTATGTTCCTATATGCTGTCTGATGTGTAGTGTTCTCTCACTAGTTTGCTATGTATTGTTTTGATATGCATTTTCCTTTAGAATGATGTATGACTTTTATTCAATTAGTTTTGCAAAATGAAACTGGATAGGTCCTCAATCTGCAGATGCTTAAGTTTAATTCTGAACAAAATCTTTGACAATAATACTACAATGTCTATTTTTGTTCTTTGACAGGGAAGATAGTTTTTGCTGCTCCTTCTCGACCGCTTGTCATGCAGCAAATAGAAGCATGCCATAATATTGTTGGAATTCCGCAAGTAAGACAGTGTGTGTGTTTATGTGTTTTTCTTTCTTCCCTTAGTGATGCAATGATTTTTTCATCCATTGGTTTTTTGGTTGTGCAGTTTCAAACTCATTGACCTATTTTGAGAACATTTAGAACAAACTGATTGCAGGAATGGACAATTGATATGACAGGTCAGATCAGTCCGACAAGAAGAGCAAGTTTTTGGAAGACTAAACGAGTTTTCTTTGTTACTCCACAAGTTCTGGAGAAGGATATTCAATCTGGTGATTCTCTAAAGTAATATCATATCATGTTACGGATGGCTAGCAGATAATTGTAACCTTGTGACTTCATGTTTCTTGCTACTGCCATTCTACTTATTGTCCTTCTAGTATCTTCTTTTGCTGGATTTCACTCATAAAGTAACATGGTGCAGGCACATGTTTGGCAAAGTACCTGGTATGTTTAGTGATTGATGAGGCTCATCGAGCATTGGGAAATTATTCCTATTGTGTGGCAGTCCGCGAGGTTGTTTCCTCTTTTCTTTCTAGAATTTTAAAGTGAATTCCTTCTCTTTGATTTGAGTACAATCTTTGTGGAAACATGTACTGAGCAAGGTCTTAAAAATGCTGTTGGTACTCTAAATTTGTAGTTAATGGCAATGCCAGTGCACCTGAGGGTATTAGCTTTGACTGCCACACCAGGATGTAAGTTACAATTGTCTTCTTGCATTCCAAAATTTTCACATAACCTTAAATGCTTACATTAAGTGCCATTATTCAGCAAAGCAGCCTGCTATCCAGAAAATAATTGACAACTTATACATATCAACACTTGAATATCGCAATGAAAGTGACCCCGATGTTAGCCCATATGTTCACAACCGAAAGATAGAACTGATTGAGGTATTTACAAGTTTGTCTCTTTTAAATATTGTTGTTTATTATTCCTAATGAATTTTAACATATTCCTTGCAATATTTGTAGGTTCCACTGGGGCAAGATGCAGCTGAGGTAAATAATCGGTTGTTAGAAGTAATTCGTCCTTACGTGGCCAGGCTTCATGCGGTTGGACTTATTCAGAACAGGGACTATCAGACTGTATGGGTTCCACATATGCTATAATATTTTGGTTCTTTTTCATTGTTCATCTGCACTGCATCTTAGCTTAATCAAAGTTTTCAGTCTAAATATTTGCTTGGGTGTACTTGATAGAAATTTGGAAACTTCCAGCTTGCTGTCAAATGGAAAAAGGCTAAAAACTGCCATTCTATGAAAATTTCATTGAATTTAAAAACATAATTTTTCACTTTTTGAGGCAACGTTAAAACTATTTGGGACTAGAAGCAAGGGAAAATGGTTGATGCTAAATGCTGATGGCACCTGAGGTTCCTAGAGCTGCAACCATCTTTTGAGGACTAGAATATTGCAAGTATATGTTGGCTTCTTTTTATAGCATTGCTCAGATATAATTTCTGTGAATTTTCTGCAATTTCTAACTTTGCCTGAATTTGAAACATCTCATTGTCTATCACTCTGATTTCCTACTATTGTGGGGGGGTATTCCTATTATTTTTACATCTAATTTACATTGGCCTTTCACAGTTAAGTCCGGTTGATTTACTTAATTCAAGGGATAAATTTCGTCAAGCACCTCCCCCAGATCTTCCACATGTAAAGCATGGAGAAGTTGAAGCATCCTTTGCAGTTCTTATCACACTTTACCACATTCGTAAGCTACTTTCAAGCCATGGAATAAGACCTGCATATGAGATGCTGGAGGAAAAGTTGCGACAAGGGTATGTATTTATCACCTTCATTTCAGCAATGTGAAGAAATTGCCTGCATATTTTAATCATAAGAGAACCATTATCTTGAACTCTTTATACTATATTCTCTTTAGTAAAATGCTGCTGAAGTTGTAACTAAAACACAATTCAAACTAAACAAATATTATCTGTTTCCTTGTGAACCAAAAATTGCTTTCTGATTAGAGGCAATGTTGCTAGCCTTTTTCAGATAAATACAGATAAGTAGGATTTGCTTGCAGATAATATGAATACTATTTTAAGATATAACTTTTTAATGTTTTTTAATTTTTTTTAAAGGCCACAAGTTTCATCAGCGAATGGTAGACAGCAGAAATGGAGTGGTGATTTGTTACTGAATCTGCTAATTGTTGTTTGAGTTGAACCACAGACATATGGATGCACAAACACACACATGTTATCTGCAATTGAATGTACTTTTATGTCCACTGTTTTATATGTTGATCACAACACCTTTCAACATTGTATTACGCGTTCACACTTGATTGTTGCAGGCCATTTTCAAGATTGATGCGTAAAAATGAAGACATAATGAATGCAAAGCTTTTAATGCAACGGAGTTTGTCTCATGGCGCACCAAGTCCGAAATTGTCAAAAATGTTAGAAGTACTGGTTGACCATTTCCGTATGTCATCTGCCATTTAAATAATAATCCTGCATGTGGGGGTTTTGATTTGCGTCTCCTTTCTGAATCTTACTGCAACTAACACTAGCATATTTCTTAGGATGCTAGAAACTTGAATCTCGAATCGTCATAACTGCTATATTGGAATCTTTTAAGGTGTTGTGCTGCTGCTTATGAGTTATGAGAGAATAAAGCTTTAAAAATGAACTCTAGTTTGTTTTGACTTTCTTCTTTAAGGAAAAAAATAAATAAATTCCCTTAGTTTAAGACTCAAAGGATTATATGTATTTGTCAAATTGGTGATGGATACTCTTGCTCATTTTGATACGTTATTGATGGTTCACGTATATCCTTTAAGTTTTATTATCTCAACTCTGTAATTGGGAAACGAGCATTGGAAAAGGATAGAGAAAAAAATGAGGCAGGTTGGTTGTGAGAAGTCTGCCTTCTTTGGGTTTATTGTGGGCTAGGGTTACAAATAAGGATTTTAGGCGTATGGCTTGGGTAGGATAAGGTGTAGTTAGAGTTTGATATGAGAACAGAGCTCAAAAAGAGGGCTGGAATCTAAAGGGAAGGTTGTTGGAATTTTTTTCCAGCAGCAAAACTAGAAGAAAGAAAGTTTATGGGTATTGTCCTTGCTATAAAAAGTGACCTAGGAACACTATAGCAAGAGACAATATGTCAAATGAGAGAAGCACACAATATTTTTTAGCATCCATGTCTGCATAAACCCAAATACTCATAATTTCATTGATCAAAACTAAAAATAAATAAATAAGAGATTGCTAGACTACTCTTAAACCTACAAAGATGAGGATTCTTGATAGGATACTAACTTTTAGACAAGTGAATAACCAACTTGGACTCCAAAATTAAACCTAACTCCTAGAATAATTTAAACTTAACCCTATGATAGAGGTGACAAAATGAACTGAACCCGAAAGCCGACCTTAAAAAACCTGAATTCAAACCCATCCAAACTTGAATTGATAAAAAAGTCAAAGAACCGAACCACAAAATGATCCAAACCCGGAAATGACCTTAATCTGAGATTGGTCCAGCTCAAAGCCATAATAACTTGAACTTAACACTAAAAATGCAAAATTTAGTTACTAGTTTCATTCTAACCTGAACTCAAAACAGCCCTGAAGTCATTCTGGCCAGATCTGAACCTGCCCGTTTGTCTCCTCTACCCTATGGTGTAGAATGTGCAGAAATTATGATTCTGCCATTATAAAATAAAATTCTGAATTGCTAATACTGAAATTACAAATATGAAAGGAATAAAGTTTCTTCTGCCTTGCCTGCGGTGAGGAACTATAGGTCTTAATTTATTATTTACGATAAAAGTGTGATTTTGATGGTAAGATCTCATATTGAATTATGGAGAGCATCTGCAATCTATAAGAAAAATAAAATTCTTATCTCTTTTTGGGATGTATAGAATTATTTAGCATCTAGTTTCGAAAGTCCTTGGTCTCAGTCTCGCTACCAGTTAGTGCCTCAACTTGTCATGATGAAGCACAGGATAACTGGCATACTAAGGCTGTTCTCTTTTTTGTTGGACTTTCTTTCAAGTCACTTTATTTAGCTTGGCCATTTGATACTTACTCCTATTAGGAATTTTAGAATGGAGAAATGTATGCTCAACAATTCAGCCATTTTAAATCCCTTCTACTATCATGGTTAGGGTTTTGGAAGATTTTCATTGTTGATGATATAAAACTTCAATTTCGTAATATGGATTATGTTCAGTACCAATATTTAATGCACAAGAAGTTTCTTAAAGAGGCTTTATGTTCAAATTGAAGCTTTAATGACATATCTACTACAATTTAAGTTCTCTTTTTTAAAATAATTTTATATTTATTTCTATATATTTTGCAGAAACGAAGGATCCACAAAACTCCAGGGTGATTATCTTCTCAAATTTTAGAGGCAGTGTCAGGTGGAAAACATTTTTTATATTCTTTTTGTTTGACACTTTCAGTCCATAGTATCTCACCATCACTTGGTATAATTAAACTTGCATTCAGGGACATAATGAATGCACTAGCAAGTATTGGAGATTTAGTCAAAGCAACAGAGTTTATTGGTCAAAGCTCAGGTTTGCTGTTCTGTTCTTCTAGCTTTCCCTTTGAGTATGCTTCATCCGCTAAGAAACATTATTTTTTAGGTTAAAATTCTACCTTTCTGAAATCATTTGAAGCATCTAGGACAAGGTGCAAAAGTTTTGATGTAATGGTTGAATCAATGTTAAATGGTATTATTCCACATTCGTTAAGTTTGAGGTTTGTTGAGACCTAATATTTAGGTTATGTCCCTCCACTTACTATGAATTGTTTTAAGTTGGATGCTTTGTTATGGTTATCATAGCCAAAGTTATTTGTTGTCTAGCTTTTTGTTTGTTATTCGTCGTTTTATTGCACTGTATTCGTTGTCTACACACTGGCCATTTGTTTGTGATAGTTATTAGTATTGGGCCTACACATGAAAGGTAGTATTAAGTGGTGTTATCCTCAATTGGTCTTTCGGTTGGGTTTTCCACCTATTGCTAATTGGTTTTAGGTTGGATGCTTTACAAATGAACTATATGTTAACCATAGTCTCTTACAGGGAAAGCATTGAAAGGCCAGTCTCAAAAAGTTCAACAGGCAGTTTTGGAGGTAATTGTGTTTATTTTAGTGATTTTTTTTCTTGGTGATTTTGCCAATTCCCGTGATTGGCTTATTATGTTTGCTGACAGAAATTTCGAGCTGGTGGGTACAATGTTATTGTCGCCACATCAATTGGTGAAGAAGGCCTGGATATCATGGAAGTTGATCTTGTAATATGTTTTGATGCTAATGTTTCACCTTTGAGGATGATTCAGCGGATGGGGAGAACCGGAAGGAAGCATGAGGGACAAGTTGATATCCTTTTGATGTTTCATGATGCGTATATTAACAAGTGGGTGGCTTATGAGTTTAGTATTCTCATGATATAGCAAAAATTTGTATTTTTCTACTTTGTGATTTGATGGCTCTAAAAATCTGCCCCCCACCGCCAACAAAAAAACCAGAAAAAGTGAATGTGTATAATTCAAATACTTCCTTAACAAGTCATACTAGTTCTTGCTTGTCAAGGGTCAGAGCTAAAGGGTTATATGCGAAAGCAAGCTAACAGCCGGTCTATAAATAAACACATGCAAAATGGTGGAATGAATAGCTTCAATTTCCATTCCAGTCCAAGGATGGTGAGATCTATCTAAAGTCATTGGTCATGTTTTCTTGTTGCTTCAACTGCTACCTTATGACCCATATGTTCTTTTATCTTCTGTATGTAGGTTCCTCACATTTTCAAACCAGAAGTTCAATTTGTTGAGCTGTCAATTGAACAATTTGTTCCCCGTGGAAAAAAATTAAAAGAAGATCACACTGTTGAGACACCTCCATTTAGGGAAAAACTGTCTGTTGCAGAGTCTGATTTAATTGCCAAGTATTTCCATTCTACCAGTGAGAGCACTTGGAGACCTTCACTGATTGCCTTCCCTAACTTTCAAGCCTTTCCCTCCAAAGTATATAAAGTAATGCATTCTTGTAGAACAGAGATGCTGATAGATTCCATGCAATATTTGCAAGGTTTAACCTTTCCAGGAGGCAATGGGAATTTCTTTGTTGAGGTTCACACTGGAACTTTCTGGAATTGTTTTCCTTCCTACGTAACATCAATCTTGCTTATTTATTTATCTAATGGATTCAGGCTGAAGTCTCTTCAGGTGATTGCTTCGGAGTTGGCATCGTTGAGCAACATGACAGTAGCAGCAAAGGTAATATTGTCTTTAGCAGCATAGAAGGCTTTCTTGACAAATTTGTCTATGAGAAAGCTTATGTAATTAGCTAAGTTTGAGTACTTTTAGATTAAAATGTTTATAGGTTTTAGTAGATTTGAGATAGGAGGCATTGTTTACTTTTTTTTTTATTTCTCTTTTTCTCCTTCCTTTTTGGGAAAAGGAGAAACTTGGTCTAATTCAGTGATGAAACTGGGTCATAGATTCAGTATTTTGATCCCTTGTTTTCTTTTTCTTACTTTGTGAAAAAGAAATTAGCATCTGTTATTGATACAAATATTTTGACAAAATATTAATATAAAATATGAGATACCTGATTTTTTTTTTATTTTATAAATAGGCTTTCTTACTTATCATGAAATTACTTTTCTAGTACGGGCCATAAATGAACAATCAAGGTTGAGCAATTGTTTGCATTTTCTTATTCTCACCATATATCTCGTAGCTCTTATAGGTCATATGATTGAATTTGATTTTTTGAGTCTTAAACCTGATGACATAGTGATGTGCTGTTGAGATCTTTTCAATATAGTCTTCTTCTTTTCATTCCTCTTGCTTGTTCGTATTTGATTCTCTGGTTACAACATCAGGATGTTACTGAATTATGCTTGAAACAAATTACATCTGCATCGGTAACTTTTTGGTATTTAATGTCAAGGAACCTTTTTTCCCCATATATATTGGCTGCTTGCCTAACAGATACCAATAATGTCAGCAGTTAAAGTCTAACAGTAAACTGTTATTCCAGATTTGCTAGTTTTGGATAATTCTCCAGTTGCCAATGCTCAATTAGGAGTAACAGATTCTGCAGAATTGCCTATGAGGACTATAAGAACTAAGGAGAAGTATGATGAGCCAAATTCTGGATGCAAAAGTCCCCAAGAGCACTCCTACCTTTTTGGTTCTGATTTTGTATCTGTTGATGCTTTGGGAAAGGTCCTAATTATATCTGTTCCTTCACTTTATTTCGAAGATGTAATGCATTCTAAGCATGTAAGTCCTAGTACTAAAGAGTTGCAAAATTGTTTGAATCAAGAGACATACCATGTGAAGACTCCAGATGGAATTATGCAAACTGAAGCTGTTCCAAATGTAACAACTTCTCAGACAAAAAGCACGAAAGATGATACTCTACCAACACCTAGATTTTGTGAAACTGATTCTGAAAAAGAGAAAATGCTGGATGGAGTAGAAAAAATTCCTGGGACTCCAGGTGGCACTTGTGAAACACCTGATATTGAGGAAATCAAGGCACTGCCACCACTGGCTGATGAACATTGCCGTGATCTCCAAGATACTGAACTTAGTCCCCGTCTAACTAATTTGATCAAAATCGGTGTTGTTCCAGAGTCTCCTATAACTGATAGTGGTCAGTAGTTGTCCTTTTAGTTTTATACATTCTTAAGTTTGTCGAGCCAGAGTAACTAATTCTAGCTTGATAAACATGAATTTTTTTGCAGGGATTTTAAAGCACAAAATAAGAAATGAATCTTTAATTCCAGACCTAGCATCACCTGCCAAATTGGGCACTGAACTGCTATTGAGATCATCAAGTCCAGTGGAAAATGAAAGGGGCATTATGGACAATAGCCCCTATGGAAGAAATGTCTCTGTTATGAAAGACGAAATGACACCTCTAGTTAAGATGAACCCTGTTTCTAGTACAAAACATAGCCCTTCTTCTCCACTTGCGGAAACAAAAACTCCCTTGGCACACCTTACAAACAGTAGTGGTAGCAAAAGTTGGCGCTTAAATTCTGGAGAGGTTGCTACAGTCGAGCATGTCCAGAAGTTTAAAAGGTTGCGCAAAGTTGGGAATTGTGGAAAAGCTAGGAGCTCAAAAAGCATGAAGGAAAATTCTATTGTCTCGGTAGCAAACCTTGCCAAATCCTTTTCTGGTGCCAGTCCTATTCGAACAAAGCATGGCAGAGGTAATCTGTCATACATGGAATTATTTGATATTTCCAGTGCAGGGACTTTAAGTGGGACTTCTGTATTCCCCCAGTAGTTTTATCTCATGCTTGATTTGAAGCCTAGTTATTGTTTAGAGCTTAATCAGTTTAGAATGTTAAGAAAGAAAACTTATGTACAGGTTATTAATAAGGCCTGCTACCTGTTGTTTTCAGGTAAAAAGAAGCCAGAGAATGATGTCAGAACATTCATTGATGAGGAAGCCGAGTAAGTGCCTTGTTCAACTTCCATTTTTTTTTTTATGAAAAAAAAGAGGAGGAACAGTGCTAATTATTAGCACCAGAGGAAAGGCTTTCATATATTAGTTTGTTCTTCAACAATAATTGTACAATTAAATTCCATTAGATATAAAATGGATATCAAGTTTCCATATCAAAAGTTATTTGAGTGTGCATATTAAATGTCTTTCATGATGGCTGGTTAATTATTTTTTTATATATTTGTTAATCTTTTTGCTCAGGGTATCTACAGAAGCTGAAATATCTGCTGAAGAAGAAGATGATGACAATGAATCGTATGATGATAGTTTCATAGATGACAGGATAAATCCTACTGCTGGCAGTAACCAGACTGAATGTGGTAGAGTTGACATGATGGCAATTTACAGGTTGCTGACAGTTTTCTTCCCATTATTTCTGCCTTTTTCTTGAAATCCCCATGAGGTTTCCAGCATTCACCCTTAGAAACCATTAAATAAAAGTATTTTACTGTATTAAATAATTTCAGGTGGAACAGTCAGAAGAGACCTAAAATCTGCAAATCTGATACATTTTTTTTTTGGAAAATTATTAGCTGATGAACTGACATGATATGATAAAACTGGCATTAGATCTAAAGGGATGTGTTACCTCTTCTTCTTCTCTTTTTTTTCAGTTTATCTTTTCCAGCTCATGGAATTCTAAAGTTTCTCACAGTTAGAATAGTCCATATTTCTAGCAACGGAGTTACTTGTTTTATGTTCCTATTATGAATCACAAGCTATTTGTGGAGCATTCTAATGTGTCAATTAACAGATAAATGTACACTTATGTAGCTACTGCTTCAGATTGCTCCATCTAAATTTCAAAATCAAGTCCTTGCAGCAGGCTGGCTGACAGCCCACCGCAAGATTGAATGCTACAGAGAGCCACAGTTAATAGCTGGATTTTGAAGTACAGTTTTCCCAAGAAGGGATGTTGATTGATCATATATTCACGATTGTATGGGTGCTTTTCAATGTCAAAATTGAGGTTCTGTACTTTAGATTTGCAGACTGCCCGTTTTATTGGACTGGTTTCCATGTTCTTAGTTACATAGGCACGGTTGTGTATAAAGTAAGCCACATTAGGTGTTCAACATGATTTTTTTTTACAAGTATTATTGTTTTGTTTCCTAGTCTACTTGGTTATTCGACTTCCCAACCATGGATCCAATATGTAGTTCACTTTGCAAGTGAATTATGAATCTACCCATAAATTTAAAATAGCCTTGTTAAAATGTCATCCTTGTGTTTTTCCTCAATTCATCTTTTGGCTTTTTGCCATGCTGCAGCCTTAATGAACTAATTGCTCTTTTATTGCAGGCGTTCTTTGCTAAGCCAATCACCAATGGTGATGCAGTCAACTTCTTTTAGCCCTGACTGTGTAGCTTCCACGAGCAAAGACAATGGAAGTGGGTGTTCCTCGGGCAAGATGTTTAATTCTCTCCAGGTACCTCAACTTGAGTCCATAAATCAGCCTGCAAGGAAGTATACAGAGTCATTCCAAATGGAAGAGAGGATCTCCTCAGAATCCATGCCTTTTGGAACTAATGATTTTGCAATAGAAAATAAGAGTATGCAAAGTAGGAAGAGAAAGCTGAGTTTCTTCCAATTGGAGACTATTCCTGCAATTAACTTAGACCAAGAATTCTCTTTAGAATCTGAGGTTGGAGGCAAAGAATCAAGTAAGGCTTCTCAGCAGCCCCAAGTGGACAAAATCACTGTGAATGAGAATGAGTTTGATGATGATGATGATCAATTTTATGCTAGTCTTGATCTTGATGCTGTTGAGGCACAAGCTACCTTGCTTCTCAAACACCAGTCAGAGCCACCAATAGAGAAGCAAGAGAAAATTGTTCCACCAAACCTTCAGAATGGTGGGCTTCAGGGTTCTCCATCATTTGATCTAGGGATATGGTAATTGAGGCAAAACCCCTGTGAAACTGCTGCTAGAATATATCAGTACATGGAAATAATTTGTTGTAGCCACTTAGAAGTTAGATTAGAATTATTTTGGGGTCAGGATATAGGAAGATGTAGTGGGATATCTGGGCAATTGTATAAAATTTAATCAATTGTATAGTTTGTAGAGAGCTCCATGTCTAGAGAAACCAATGTATTTATGTACAGGTGATGCTGTCCTCTATTAAATTTGTTCAGAAAAAACATTGGTAGAACCAAGAATAGCATATTTATAATGTAAATTTCATGGCTGAGCATTTCTACTCTTCCAGTTTTTGACAGTGCCCAAACTCCCAGTCTCCATTTGTTTTAATTGGTGTGTTCGACTCTGCTACTGTTGCAGCTTGTAGCCCCTATCAGATGTCATACATACTAAGCTAATAGACACATAAGCACTTGGTAGAAACAGTGTCAGCAGGGAAAACCAAGTCAAGTTACTTGGGCCTGAAATCAGGAGGTGGAGCTTATCTTGTCTGGATAGGAAAAGGTGGAGATAGGCATTGGCATAATGCCTATAAATAAGAGGTGCCACAAACACAGTGCAGCACACTCCCAAGTCCTTGACCTTCAAGTGTTGTACATTACTTATTTTGTTATCCAGCTCTTAGTGAGTATTCTTGTTCAATTCATCCCCAGCAGCCTAGTTCAAAATTGACTTATTTTAGTTACATTTTTAATATGTTAGAATTGAACAAAAAATGCTCATTAAGAACTTGATACCAAAGTAGTTCATGTGGGCTAGGCAAACATCCTGCTTTGAAAATCAAGCATTTGAATAATTGAGCCTGAGAAAGCTCTACCTTTGTTATATGGATTAATTTGCCTTTAATATAATCCAACCCAATTGTGCATTTGTAAGAAATCCCAAAAAGAATATACCCTTTAAATAACAATTGACTAATGAAGTCACAGAGATTTTGAGACTACAGAGTGCAACTAGATGCTGCTTTTAGGGAGCTGCTGCCTTTGTCTTTCAGCACATCAGTTCTTATCAAGGATCTGAACCTGGAACCTAGTCCTTAAAAAAGTATAAACGCCTGTATAAGTCGGGTCCGTTTCATCATTAGAAATTTAGAATTTTTACTAGCACTGAAAGCACCACTTCATAGAAAACCGTCACACTAAACAAATGCAGTACATGAAGCTACTTCCTAGTAACAAAAATAGAGCTTCAGTGACTTGACAGTCAGACGGTAAGAATTACCCAAGCATCCTACAACAATTACAACCATCTCTACATTCCTACAGGTTAATGGTTAAAAACACATTTTTACAAGAGACATGCCCACCCAGAGTCACAACCAACCAAAGCCGAAAACTCTAGACGCAAATCCAAGATTAGGGAAAAAGGGGCCATGCCAAAACCTGACTAGCCTGAGCCAGACATGTATGACATGGCTCGCCGGAAATCTAAAGATTTCAGAGCGGAATCAGGGAAATGTTTTCCGTCTGCTACCCATAATCCACCTGCATGGGGCAGTAGAATCTGAGGTTGGTTATTTACTTGACCTTCTTCACCAGCTTTAGTGGATGAGACTTCCTTCTTTTTCTTCACAAATTCAAAAAACTCTGCTACTTGGCGTGCATACCTTCACCAAAGCCAGTTCAGGAACAAATTAAAAAAGCTCTAAAGGCACATGGGACATATGAACTGTTTAATGAAGACGTGGACATCAGCATATTAATATCTGAACTAAGAAAAACAAACGTTTAAAACCCAGAACCAAAAGTAGATAAATCAAGAAAAATATATACTTTTGAAGAGTAGACACAAACTAATAAGGGCACAAAACATTTACAAAAAACCGGAGGGGTATCGGATGCCAAGAGAACCGATGCACATAAAAATTTCTTTCTCTAATGTTCACATCATAGTGCAATAAGAAACTCTTAACAAATCACGAAGCTAATCTCTTAGACATTATTACCACTTGAGTGCCTAAAAGTTTAATATTTCAGCACAATTCTCAGGTCTATTGTCCTTGTATTGATTTCTTAGAATAGGAGACCTACATGCTCCTAGATAGGATATGATCAAAAGAGTCAACTCAAAATCATTCTGACTAGTATATCAAATTCCCAGCTTTCTGCTAAAAAAACATGCAAATCAAGGGTCGGGAAATGAAACAAATTAAAAAAACCAGGCCATTCACAATTGCCACTGAAGAAGCTCTTTTGTTTCTTTATTTCTTGGATAAGTAAGCAAAAGCTCATTTAATCTCCAACCCAGGCTTGGCCTAGCTATTGTTACCTCTCTTTAAGAGGGCTGAGACTAAGGTTCAATTCCTTCTGCCCCCTTAGTCTTCCGCAAATATACCCCCACCCTCACCCCCCAACACTGGTAAGAAAAAGAACCCTACCTATCAAGACAGCATTTGAAATTGTAGACATAATATTCTGTTCAAAGTTATCTTTTAATTAATTTGATGAAAACAGTAGGGATGTTATCTTACTGTCTCTTTGCTTCAATATCTCTGCTGAAATCAATGTTGGGTTCACAGTCAAGAACCAAAGCTGGAACCTGTTCATAAACAAAGAACCTAAGATAGAGTCTGAATGAGAGAAGCAATCTAAATTCCAAAAAAAAAGAAAGGAAATCATCATACCTTTTGAATGCTGGAATGCATATGATTACCCTCTAAATAGAACACTCGATCTCTAATATCCGGATGCAGAGAGCTATCCATATGGACAGGTAACTTACTAACAGACAGCACTCCATGATTTCCACTTTGGAATGGGAAAAGCCAACTCTCATGCTTTTCATGCAAGTCTCGAAGATAATCTAGGCTCACTCCACCCTCTTCTGCTCTCTTTCGCAGCATCATCCTCTTATGGCATGTATCGGGACTTGCCCTTAGATAAATAAAACCATCAGGAATAAGCCCCGGCAAGCATGATACAACTGGATCAAACCATGAGTCATAAATGCTGATCTCCATCTCATTCATCCAATTTGCTTCATGAACAGCTCGTACAAACACCTTAATTAAGTAAAAATGAGATAAAGTTGTCAGCCTTGAAACTCTTAGGTCAGGGCTTTCTTCCTCTTGATTGTAATGAACCAAAGGAGAAAGGAAGGAACTGCAAGGATTCAAATCTGATGACTTTGGTCATTGTTGAACAGACAAATGCATAGGAACTTCTAAAATCCTTTGTTTTTATATTGTGTCAAACCTATTTTAGATTCCTCAAAAGACACAAACTTAGATCAATGAAACTTGTGGGATATGCAAAACACGACAAAAATAAAGAGAAACTGTATTAACATATCATCATATCATCACAACCTGCAGAAAAAATAACAATAATAATAAGCTATTCAAATGCTTACCATCCTGTCACTGAAAACGCTCCTTTCCATCAACCTGAGTGGCTTAATTCCCCCAGATGACTCTCTCTCCTGCATAACCCTTGTAACAAAGACATAATTTTGAAAGGTATAGGCATACCTCTCTGGTTCAGCATAAAACGCATCTAATATATTGAAATGGTCAGGTCCAACATTCTGCCACTTATCAATGGGTTCTGGAACAATCTCAACAAGGTCACGTAGCTCCAGTGTTTCATTAGCTATTCTCTGAAGGAATGTTGTCTTTCCAACACTGATATTTCCTTCAACACAGAACGTTAAACGTTTCATTGCAGCTGGCTTTACATCAGAGTCTGAATCCTTCAGTTCTTCGTCCACACTCTCTTTAATAAAAGTTGTTATACTCTCTGCATGATTTCTGTGAATAATCCCAACAGAACTTTGTAAAAACTCAACCATCTTCTGACTAGCCTTCCCAAAAAACTGCAAAAAAGGTAAAGCCCAGATCAGCAAACAATCTCATCAAAGCATCACAGAAAAAACTATGGTTTCCTCCATGCACATGAAAACAAAAGTTTGCACAAGATTTTTCAACCAATTTACTCAAAACGCTGTTCTTCATGTTTAGGCACTTACAACCATTTGAACTATTTTGGATCCAGATTGGGTTCCCCTCCATTACTTGCCAATACAACCATCATCATTCAAACATGTAGGACCCACCCATGAATTGTGAAAGTCATACCTGTGAACGGTGATTAAAGGTGTAGTGAAAAGTTTTGCGTAGAAAAGTAACGGAGGGGAGTCGGACCCTTTGGATACAATCATCTAAACTTGGCACTTTTTTGGTCCTGGAAAATGAGAATCCACACTTCATTTCTTATTATAACAGGCATACTTGGAAATTACTTTCATAAAACAATATAACCAATTCGCATTTACACTTCTTATTGCGAGCACATCAATAAAACAACACATGCCATCAGCATGTACAAAGTTTATACAATAACTTTATAGTATGGGAGAAAGGACTTGGAAGCTCGAAAGAGGCAGATGTATGCAACGGAGAAACGAATCTACACAGTGAAGTGGAGAAGATACTCCAAACAAAAGCTCTGGAAACACAAATATTAAATAAATAAATGTACCCATTTTCTGAAATATTACAAGGAACAAAATAATCAGAAAAATAAGCAAAAACCAGTCCAGACAATGGGGAAGTATAACCAACAGACCCCTTTTAGCTTCAAAGATGCCCATGAAAAACTGCAAAAGAAAACCTCTAAAACTAAATACTTTAACCCAACAAAAACCACCATCTATCTCAATTTTTGACATCATCAGAATAAAGATATAAAACTAAAAGCACATTAAAATCCTAAATCCCAACTCAAATTTACACTATTCAATCCAAATAATGTCTACAACAAAAATTCCAAAAAAATAAAAAAGAATAAAACCTTATCCTTGTACAACTGCTTGAGCTCGGCAACACCCTGAATCCCATTCTCAACGAGCTTCCTCAAATTTCTAGGTCCTACACCTGGAATTGTCAACAAATCCGGACTCCCCACTAAAACCCCTGAACCCTTTTGCCTTCTATTCAGCCTCATCGGCTTCCCTTCCTCTGCTTTCTCTTCTTCATCACCCAAACTCTTCGACCCTTCAACGGGACCCAAAGCCTCCTCTATACCACCCGAATGGCACCAAGCTGGCCGAATCCCAATCCTCCCAGGCCAAGCCCGTAGATGGGTTCTTGCATTTGAGCAGGGCTGGTAAATACTACAAGTAGTGGTAGTGTAGAACCGCCGGGAAAAAGAAGGGTTTTTGTTGGTACGAGCGGCGGCAGCGGCGAGGGCTAAGCCACTGCCAGAGAGAGCAGCAGTGGGCATCGCAAAAAGGGTACCGTTAGTCGCAGCAAAGGAGAAAGGAAGAGAAAGAGAAAGAGAAAGAAAAGGAAGAGAGGGTTTAATGGAAGAAGTACAAAGAAGTGGAAGGCCAGAATGGCTTCTTCGTATCAGATTCTGCATCCCTCAAACGCATTTCACTGTCTCTGTGCTGTCTTGTTTACTCTGTTAAGAATTCAAAGGAAACAAGGTGAAGCGGGAGAGGAACGAGAAGAGGCGGGAAGAGGGTTTTGCAGCAGTTGGTGCAAGCTGTGCAGGCTTTTCAGTAGGGTTTTTGGGTGGATTTTCAGAGAGGGCTTTTTATTATTTTTTATTTTTACAAAAAACAAATTAAAATTTTCCTTTGGGAGAATGTGCCATCAACTGCGGGTGTTTGGCGCATAAGTAGGACTAGGAGAAGGACAAAGATTTTAAAAGAAAAGGAGACATAATTTTACAGCACGACACGTCATCGTCAAATTAATTTAATGTACCACCCAAACGCGGTTCTGTCTTGTCCTTGGTTGTGGTATGTCAGCTGCCCTTTTATTTGTATTCTTCCCTCCCTTTGTTCTCTTATTCCATGCTACCCTATAAAGAAGCACTGTACTATTTGCCCATACCCTACCTCATCATATTTTTAAATCATGCATGTGAATATATTTTTCTGTTTTCGTATTGTGTCGTATAAATATTAATAGTTATATAAGTAAATAAGAATCAAAATTTTACATATATATATACATATATTTAATAATATATAATAATACAATAAACATGTTTATTACATTTATCAATTTAAATTTTATACGATATGACATAATTAATATAATTAAAATTTATACAGTTTATAACATATTTACATGATTGCTTTGATTAACACCATTAAATTATGTTTTAATTTTAATTAAATGCCTAAACTCATGGGTTTTACTTGAGTCAAGACAAGCTTGTACATGTCTTTAATGTTAATTTTAAATTATATTTTAAAACATTTAATATAATTTTTTAATATTTTAATAAATAAATATAACATAAATTATTGGATTAGGCCTGAGCACCTTGCTTTCATAATATGTCAAGTGAGGTCTTGTCCAATCAAACTCGATTCATGAACATTTTTAGGAGGTCAAAATATCTTTACAATCTTTATACTTGTGCACTTCTTTTAATTTAGTCTCTTTACTTAAAATCATAACAATTTAATCTTTTAATTTTAAAAATTACTTTAGTATAGTCCGTTCAATATTTGCCTTTCGAAATTATTCTTCTTAGAGTTGACATCAACATTGACGTTACGCGGACGTGACATGTAAGGTAAATTGAAAATGCTGACACAGCAATGCCATATCATTCTAACATGCTGATGTGGTAGTGCCACGTAACACTACACGCTGACATGGATATGCCATGTGACATGTCAAGGATAACACCACATGTCACACTCTCTTTCAACACTCATCCATGAAACGTCATGTGACAATCCAAAGGATGCCACATGGCGTGTCTTAAAGGCATCTCGTGTATCTTCCTTGTTTTCTCCTTTCAAAATTATTTTTCTCAGAGCTGACGTCAACATTGACGTGACACTAATGTGACAAGTGAGGTAAGTTGAAAATGCTTCCATAGCAGTGCAACATCACTCTAACTTGTTGATTTGGCAGTGCCACGTAACACTACTTCTTGTCATGGATATGCCACGTGGCATGGATATGCCATGTGGCATGTTAGGGAAGGCACCACATGTCACACTCTCTTTCAGCACCCATTTGTGACACGCCATGAGGCATGTCCAAAGGATGCCACGTGGCGTGTCATGAAGGCATCTCGAGTCTCTTTTTTGTTTTCTCCAAAACTATAGTGGGCTTAGTAAATTTCAAACCAAAAAGCTCATGCAAGCACAATAAACTCCTAATAACCAGCTTTAAGCTCTTACTTTTAATTATATATTGCATCTGTTTGTTTTTCTCTTTTTCTCTCTATTATTCTTTTTTATTTTATTCTTTCTACACTAGACACAAGCTGTTGGTTGCTGGATAGTTTTTTCTTTATTCACTAGACGCAAGTTGTCGATCGTCTGTCCTTAAGGGAAATGGTGAGAAGAGAGAGAGATAGAAAAAAAAAAGAGGAAAAAAAGGGAAAGAAGAGAAGAAAAGAAAAGAAATAAAAGCAATATATAATTATATACAAAGGCTTAGAGTTGATGGCAATGAGCTTGTTGTATTTGCATGAGGTCATCTTCAATCCTTAAGGGAAAAAATGAGAAGAGAGAGAAAAAAAAAAGAAAGAAAAAGAGAAAAGAAAAGAAACAAAAGTAATATATAATTATGGTTAGATGAGAGAGAAAAAAGAGAAAAAAAAATAAGAAAGAAAAGAAGAAAATAAACAAAAGTAATATACAACTAAATATAAGAGTTTAGAATTGGTGATAAAGAGCTTGTTGTATTTGCATAAAGTCATGAGTTCGAAACTTAATAAGTACATAATATTTCCCTTGTACTTATTAAGTTATCTCAAAGACCTATGACTTCATATAAGCACAACAAACTCCTTTATCACTAAGTTTAAGCTTTTACTTTTGATTATATATTACTTTTGTTTCTTTTTTTTCTTTCCTTTCCTTTTTTTTTTCAATCTATCACTTATTTTTTGATGAGATATTTGATTATATATTGCTTTTGTTTCTTTTCTTCTTTTCCTTCCTTTTTTTTCATCGTTTTTTTTTCTTTTTTCATCTGTCACGATCATCAAACGCAAAGTGTCGGTCATCAATTCGTAAAGAAAAAGGTATGCAAGTACAACAAATTCCTTACCACTAGCTCTATGCTTTTACATTAGATTATATATTGCTTTTATTTCTTTTAGTAAGAGGAGACATTTGATTATATATTATTTTTTTCTTTTTTTTAAGAGACATTTGATTATATATTGCATTTATTTTTTTTCTTTTTTTTCTTTCTTATTTTTTTCTTTTTTTCATCGATCACGGTTATTGGATGTAGGTTGTTAGTTGTTGATCTTTAACGGAGAAGGTAAGAAGAGAGAGAAAGAAAAAAAAAGAAAGAAAATGAGGGAAAGAAAGAGAAAAAAAAATAAAAACAAATAAGAGGGAAGAGAAAAAAACAAACAAAAATAATATATAATTAAAAGTATAGGTTTAGACCAGATGGCTGAGAGCTTGTTGTGCTTGCATGAGGATTGGGTTCGACCTTAGTAAGCTCACAAACAAGGAAGAGACACAAGATGCATTCTTGACACGCCACGTGTCACTCTTTTGTAATGTCACATGGCGTCCTTTGGACATGCCACATAACATATCCACATCAACATGTCAAAGTGATGTGACACTTTCACATCAGCATTTCCAGTTTACCTCACGTGCCACATCGGCAACCTTAAGCTATTAATTGGTGATTGGGACGTCTCGAGATTTTGAACTAGATGAACAAATAAAATCAGATTGAGGAGGCAACATGATGTTTTTAATTCTACATTCATGCCATACTTAATATTTTGGTGTAACCTTAACAATCTACTAGCTTGTTTCCATGCCTTAACAATCTTCTTAACTTTCTTTGACGACTTTGGCTCGCCATAAGAAAACTCAATTTGATCAAGTTTATGAATCATTCGAACAAATTATTCAAACCTGATTTGTCTCCATTTTTTATAAATAGGGCAAAACTAATTGCTGCTCATAATCCCAATAGAGGAATTAACATCTTAGTTCCACAGCTATACGACATTGGTTGAAGCACTATCCATGGTGCTTTCCATATCACTTGTTGTCTCGTGAGGCTTCGTAGTCTTAAGATATGTTCTTTTTTTGGATTTTGGTTTTGGCTATTCACTTTCACAAAATTCTTTGATAGGAATACTAATGGAGAGATATGGTGCCCGGAGCTAACTTTTTTCACATTCGAAATGGCTTTTAATCCACACAAGCAATAAATGTGCACATCTAATCAAACGCCTTTTTTTTCATTACATTAACAATAGCTCAGTGATCTAAAGGTTTGCTAATAATGGATTAATTTTATTTTCAACTTGTTGAAGAAATCCACTATTGCTACCTTGATATATCCCAAAACCTTTGGAAAGATAACCATCCCATAGATTGTTAATGCCATAATACTCATGCTTATTTCATCTTCTAAATGCTTTATGATGCCACTATGAATAAACTCCCATTGAATATAAACATTATCTCCTTTTTGTTTAACTTTCATGTCAACTTCTTGCAAACTGATTCTCATGATTTTTGCAATCTTTTTGTGATAGCCTATTTTTTTGTTATCTCAAGTAATTCTTGTATGCAATTGGAAGGTGTATACAAAGTAAAGTTGAGTATTATTCAATTGATGGCTTCATATTCATTTCATTGAAGACAAAACATATGCATAAGAGATCTTAAAATTGAATGATGGCTCTAATCATTTGGTCATCAATAAGTATGCGAAAGAGTGATGCAATATGCCCATACTTCTTCTCAAATTCATGTTGTTTAGATGCTCCCCAATGATCCCAAATGTTGATAAAATATGTGAGGTCATTCTTTTAGAGATCAATATGAACTTGCTCAAGAAGGTTAGAGACATATCCCTCTTTCAAACAATCACCCTTTACATGTTAGATCTGTTCTGATCAAGTCTTAACATTCAAGTCATCTTCACATATGACTGGAGTGGATATGAAGTGAAGTAGTCGCTTCGTGGATGTACTTGGGGTATGTTTTACCATACTTTGTTACATAACAAATACCTTTGTGTGAAAAATGATGTTAATGTGTAATCATGAAACAATCATAATACAAGGTTCAATAGGTATTTACATGGTAAAAAGCATCCTTTCATGTGTACTTACATGGTTGTTCTTTAATGGGTTTGGAAGGCTCTACCTAGGCTTTGTTCTTTATTGTTTTCTATATGCTAGGCATAGTTTTACACTAAGCTAATAATTTCCAAATTGCTCCTTATTGTCATCCACTTAAGACTAGTAAGACACCTTAATCCTCACCTATTACAAGCTTCCAACTGAAAGGATTCAATTTGAGTGGAAGTATTTCACGTGCTCACACAAAAGTCATCACCTCATGGGAGTAAAGTACTCTACTTCCTCCAAAATAGGATAGAGCTTGGGTATAAAGCTTATGCATGTATGCAAAAATGTAGTGTTTGTGCAAAGAGATGTACAAAAATTTTTATCATCTATAAGTAATTAAAAATAAAAATAGTAAATATTTGTAATTATTTTAAAAAATATATTTTAAATGGAATTTTAAAGGGAAGTTGCAAAGGGCAATTTATCTTAAAATTTTCATAGTAAAAATAATTATGAGACCTTACCATAAGGGTTGGGGGTAATCCTATAGATATTTTTTACCAAAAAGGTTCATTTATAAATAATTAATAAGAACATGGATAAATAAATATTTTAGATTTTATAAATATAATATCATAATGAATATTTAATATAAAATAAATGAAAGTCCTCAGATGATGGAATTTCAAGGATGTTATAAGGGATAACTTTCTTGAAAATTTTTAGGTGAGAAAATCTTTTTAAATTTTTCCAAAAAAGTAGGAGAATTTAGGAAGAATTTTCAATATTAAAGGATATTTTATTTTTTAAAAATAATAATAAATTGAATAAATAATTAAGGGAAATAAACCAAGATATCGAAACAAAATTAATTGAAGTAATTTTGGAAGAAAAATACTATAGGGATCAAATAGAAGTAATTTTCAAAATTAAAAGATTAAATTGTTACGATTTTAAATAAAAGAAATAAATTAAAGAGAATACACGAATACAAAGAACGTCGAGATATTTTGACCTTTTTATTAATAACTAGATCAATGATTGTTAATGATGATAATGCGTTGTAAACAATTTATATAAAATATGTCAAATACATGCATATAAGTTGCTTTGTTTGATTTTATTTAATTAGATTCAATTTTACCTAACATGTTTGGATTAGTTAGATCCAATTTTGAACTCATATTGCCTATTCTTTTTTTTTTCTTTCCTATTTCCAATATTCAATTTGTTGCCTAACTCTTATTACCTGCCCTTAATATTATACTCTTTGATGATTTTAAGGAATAAGCCTAAGCATCAACAACTTTTTAAAGTGGTCAAGATAATATAAGATAACATGCATTTTTGAGTTGTTTATATTATCTTGAAAATAAAATTAAACAAGAAAATATACCCGTAAAATCAAATAATTGAATTAAATAAAATTTTTCGACTCATTTATAAAACGAATGAAATAGAAAATGATCAATTAGTGAATGTATATATATACATATATATATTAATAGAGATATCAATAAGTAAAGTACTTGTTACTTTTTAATATTTTAACTCAAATTCTATTATTTAATAGAATATTTGAACCATCTAATTAAAATATTGAATTAATACCCAAATCACCCAATTAAAATAATCAATACGGATGTTCTTTGAATATGTTGATATATTTCTCCTATTTTTTCCCTGTATTAACTATAATCTTGTTTTTTTCTTTTTCTATTTCCTATTGAAAAACAGTTAGTCGACACATACATACATACTACATAATTATTCAGAGTTGAGTTTTTTGGATCATTGGATTAAAAAAATTAGATTTCTTGGATTTTTTTAATTAAAAGAAAATTTAATCAAGAGCAATGTGATAAGTGTAATGTTAGATATTATGTTTTGACATATGTAGTGGTACATTTGTAAATATTTTAAATATTTAAGGTTATTATTGTTTTTTGATTTTACACAAAGACTTGACTATAAAAGCCTGCAGTAGTAGCAATGTTTGCTTTTGGCAAGAAAATAAACAATCAGAGCTTTACTCATCTCTTAACTTCCTCTGGATTTTTCCCGATTCTTCATCTTTTTCTCAATACTCAACAAGTACTACAACTACCAGTTTTGCATATATATGTACCTGCAATCATAGCTGATATCATTCAAAGGGATTTGAAGAGCAGAAAATGGAGCTGGGTTTTCTTCTGCACGCCTTAATTCCGTCCTGGAACTCTGTAAGCAACTCTTTTCTATCTAGAAATTCTTGTTTGTTTCCCTTGAAAAGCTTCTTTTGCTGTGCAACCATTTACTGGGGGACCAAATATGGTACTAGTACACAAGCCTAAACTAATGATCGGTTTTCGGTTGGTTTATAGGTTGGTATATTGGCCATATATCTCGCCTACATTGCGATTGCTTCATTTATATTACCTGCAAAAGTTGTTCCTGGAATGATCATGCAGGATGGCACTCGTCTTCATTATCGCTGCAATGGTCTCCTTCATGTTTATGGAATTTCTATTTCTGCAGTTGGTGTAATACATTTGTTTACTATAATATGATTCACTTTATTTGTTTTTGATTAATTTCAGGGTTGTTAACTCTACTTTCGTTAATTGGCCTTCTTGGGCTTGGTTCTAAAATGAATTTAGTATCACCCACGGTATGTATGTGTGCTGAGATAAAATTCCAAAGTATCAGTTGTTTTGTGCTCACAAATATGTCTCTGAAGTCTTAATTCTGATGAAAATGTTTGCAGCTGATATCAGACAGAGGACTGGAGCTGCTATCAGCATCTTTTATATTCAGTTTTCCTTTAAGTTGGGAGGAAATTGCTTTTATTGACGTTTGCTTATGAGAGCTTGCTTATAACTATGATTATTCCTTTGTTTCAGGTAGCTACAGCTCTCTACATTGCTGGCTGCAGGTGCAGCAGTCAAGCTTCCTCGTTAAAGCCTAATTTAACAGGAGACTTAATACTTGACTGCTATGCACTGTTCCATTGTTGTTGACTTTGATCCAAGTCAACAGTTCTAGTTTTTTCCCTTGACTATGCTGCTTATCTTTATAGTTTTGCCTTTTTGTTATGTTATAGGTATATGGGAGTACAGCTAAATCCTCATTTTATGGGTATTGATCTCAAGTATGTAATTCACTCTCAACAATTTACTGGGCATGCTTTCTGCTTCATAGAACATAGCATCTGTGTTTCTAATGGATGATGGATCATTTCTGTAGATTCTTCTTTCTTAGAGCTGGGATGATGGGATGGATACTCATCAATCTATCAAATCTAGCAAAAAGTGTCCAAACTGGCACCTTGAGTCTGTCAATGATCCTCTACCAACTATTCTGTCTGGTAAGAAATAATGTTCAGGTGGTGATTCTGGTTGGATCCCATGTCGCTAGCCATGCCTTTCATATCAATGCCAAGCTACCCTATTTCCTCATCTGGTGATTGATGCTGAGTTGCCCTTTTTCTCACCATCTTTATTCCAGATACATGTTATGGAAGTTTTGTATCATGAGGAGCAGTTGACCTCCAAGTAAGTGCCAAGTACCTCATCTCTAGTATAATAATCATTAACCTCATTCTTAATTGATACTCGGCCTTTTCAACTGGGGCTACAACAATTTGTGGTTATCTGTTACCAGCTGGGACATAATGGTTGAGAGATTGGGCTTCATGTTGGTGGGTGGATTTCTGGTCTGGGCTGCTTTCATGGGTACCATCCAGGCAAGCACCCAATGACTTTAAAACAAATTTCCTGGTAATATGCAGTGTGTCCACAGTCTCAAAAGAGTCATTGAATCACGTATCAACGGTCTATTAGAATATGATTTGATATTTAAGTATTTATATTGTCTTCAATCTGTAAAATGTTTTTTATGAGACAATTATAAAACCCAATGATATAAAATAGATAATATCTTACAAATTGACGTGAATTGTGACACAGTGCATATTTATTCCTATGCTATTGATCAATATGACTGCAATCAATGGTTGGTATCAGACAACATATAATTTTACGTCCCAATCTGATGTGGTAATATACTGTGACTTCTACTCATACTGGTGGGATACTTTGTAAGTAAAATCATGAGACTCTTCGGGTGAAAACGAATTTAATACCTTGTAGTTAGGTTGGGTTAGGTTTCTACACAAAGTCTAAAATATAGTAGTCATATGGTAATATTTATCAGTCTCCAATGCATGAATGCTGCAGTCAATTAGATTTGACTCGTCAAAGCTTTTCAAGTTTTGCATTGAGAGAATGCAATAACAATGCAGTAGAGTCAGCCATTGGCATAATTACTAATTGATTCACACAAAAGAACCAGCTGACTTGAGAGATTTTGAGCACAATGAATCAAGAAGGGCAGAGAAGCATATGAATGCAGATTTTATTTTTGTAAATTGTTCATCTTCACCTTTGCCATAGGGTTGGTGGCTTTTGCATAACCGAGTGGAGTTATCAAGAGCAGCTGCAATAGCAACTTGCTTAATCTATCTGATTGGGTAAGTCTTTACCAGTGTATAGGATTAGCAAAGAATTAACTGATTAATTCATCCATTTTGTTATTCTGAGCATTTGACTCATTGATCAGTGCATGATTTCCTTTCTTAAAAAAAACATCTATTCTGCTACATTATTCTTTTTCCTTAAAAGAAAAAAAAATTTTGGCAGGGTTCTTGGATATAGAGGAGCCAATAAGCAAAAGCATACATTCAAAAAGAATCCTAAAGCACTTATATGGGGCAAGCCTCCAAAGGTAATTGGGGGAAAGTTGCTAGCTTCAGGCTATTGGTAAGATTTTCCTATCTTATCGTCTTCCTTAATTCTTTTAATATAGCCTCAGATGATAACCATTATCAGACAAAGAACTATCTTATATACTGTGACTGTAAATTTGCTTAATGCTTAATCTCATTCTAATTTTATTACCTTGGTCAAGGGGAATTGCAAGGCACTATAACTACTTTGGGGATTTCTTGCTATCACTTTCCTTCAGTCTGACTTGTGGCATAAGGTAATCCTTCCCACAATTACATCTTATTTGTAGTAATTTGAACAAGTTCCTGATGGGAAATTCAATCCTTTGGCAGTTCTCCAATTCCATACATCTACCCCATTTGTCTGGTGTTTTTTTTCGTGTCAAGGGAAAGAAGAGATGAAGCTCGGTGTGCTGAAAAGTACAAAGAAATATGGGCAGAATACTTTAAAGTTGTCCCTTGGAGAATAAAACCATACTTGTATTAGTCACCAAATGTTGCAGCTGCTGGAAACTTAAGGTTCCGTGTCAGTTAAAATTCTATTACGCAAGTATACGTATTAAATAGATAGTATATTAACAAGCAGAGTATCGATCCCACA
>NW_018397262.1:1003013-1003141 GCF_002168275.2 Theobroma umbraticum
TGTCAGTTAAAATTCTACTACGTAAGTATACGTATCGAATAGATAGTATATTAGAAGCAGATTATCGATCCCATAAGGAATTGATCTAAAATTTTACTAAGTATTAAAATTAAAACAATTTAGTTTTA
>NW_018397262.1:1003427-1003569 GCF_002168275.2 Theobroma umbraticum
ATGGCCTATAGGTATATCCCTATCCTATACGCAAATCAATTAATATAATCATATACTATCCTAATTTTTGTCTACACTAAACTCCCTTTCTACACTAAACTCCCTTTTCCAAGTTTGTTTAGGTTCCTAGATCAATTTAATT
>NW_018397262.1:1003974-1004182 GCF_002168275.2 Theobroma umbraticum
GCGCTGCAGCACTGAGCTCTCTGGAAATTTGTATGTGTGCTTCCTTTCATCAACACTGCAGCCTTTTTCTCCTAGCACTGTGGCAATCTATCAAATTCAAACGTGAGTTTTACCTTGATATGTTAGGAACTGGACAAAGTAGTAAACATAAAAATTTTATCCTTGTCTCTTAACTTTCTAATGGATTAAGAATCACATCAATTGGACT
>NW_018397262.1:1004628-1052394 GCF_002168275.2 Theobroma umbraticum
AAAATAAAATAACCTAAAATTTAACTAAAATAACTTAAATTAATTGCTTAACAAGTAATCAAACTTAAACTAAAAACACACCTAAAATGCTAAAATTTGAACCTAAAATCTAAAAGATTTAGCTACTTAAGCTCTCAAAATGAGTCAAAATAACTCTATATAATAGAGTTATCAATCATCTCATGAATAATGATTTGACATGATCATATGAGTATGTGTCATTTTCACTCTTCACATCACGTTAGTGTCACATGGATATAAAATTGACAAATGATATTTTGACTAATGACAATTAATCAACTACTAGTCATAAGAACATATTTGGCTTAAAAATAAAAATATATAAACTTGGTTGAATGTAATAGAAGAATAAAAGTTTATTTAAATTTTTTAAAATAATTCAATGATTTTTCAAGCATTATACCCTTATCATTAATACAATTACCGATTGCCATGTGAGGTTACGTTTAACAAATATAAATTCATATCGTTAGTCCTATTAACAATTACATTTTGTCTTCAATTCCTTTGAAATAAATAAAATAAAAAATTTTTGCATCCTAATTTAAAAGAAAAATTACATAGATTGAATTCAAAAATGAAGCATTTGATGAACTTATATTGAGCATTTAACCTAAAAATAACTAAAAGGATTATGCAATTTGGCGAATCCAATATCAATATGAACATTCTTTTTCTGAGATATCCAACATTAACGTATTTAATTTCAATTTATTCTATACCAACAAGAATTTGAATTTGGAACTTTCTTTTATTAAAATAGTGTAGTTATGAATTAGATAATACATCAAAATCATATCATAGGACAAAAGTTATTCAAATGCATATGATGTGATGTAGCCTATGAACTATTTGGGTTGTTTGTGAGTTAGTATAAGGTATGATTTTCTAAAAATGTGTAAACAACATGATAATCTATAATAGGATAAAAACTAAGAAAACCAGCAGAAACAAAGTATAATTAAGGTATAATTTATGGTTGATCATATAATTTGTAAGGAATGTCAATCCTTGTCATCAAGAAGTTTGGTATCACCACATTAAAGATGTTTTTTTTTTTTGTAATTCTTTTATTGTTTTAATTAATTTTCACTTGTTATTAATTTTTTATTAAATAGGTTAAATGGATATGTTGGGCGATTTGGATGAATAAATTTGAGGGTAGGTAGAGAGGTTTGGACAAAGATTGCCACTGCGATATGAACCACAACAATCAAAATCAGAAATGGAAGTTAAGGTAAGGTCTTGAGATAAAGCAAGACTAGTATTGTGGTAAATTATTGAGCACCTGCAATAACCATGGCGTCGTCTGTCCATTCAAAGAATTATCATTTTTTTTTGAAAAAAATTGTTGCATAATGCTCTCAAAAAAACTCCTATATTATTTAAAAAAATTTAAATAAGTCTTTATTTTATTATTACGTTCAATGAAGTCTTTGTATTTTTATTTTTGAGTTAAATAAACTTTTATAGTTAAATAAACTTTTATAGTTAATAGTTGCACTCGAGTATTTACCTCATTGGTTGGTACATAATCTCTTATCTAGAGAGTAAGGTTTGAATCCCTTCTCTCCCAATTAAAAGAAAAACATTTATGGTTAATAGTTGATTAATTGTCATTGATCAAAATGTCACTTATTTTTTAATAATCACATGACACTGACGTGACATTTATGGAAAAAATGAAAAATATCTCATAATCATATCATCATTTCATGTTAAGATATCATATTATTATCAATTATGATATATCAGTATGTTATATCATAATCAATTATGATATACCAGCATATCATGTTAGCTTCACGTGACATAAAAAGACAACTAAAATTTTGACTAAGTGAACTATTAGTCATAAGGATTATTTAGCTCAAAATAAAAGTATAAAAACTTATTTGACTTAAATAAAAGTATATGAGTTTGATTGAATGTAATAAAAGAATAAAAACTTATTTAAATTTTTTAAAATAGTTTAAAAGCTTTTTTAGGTACTATATTGAAAGATGTCTATCAATACTATGATTAATCTGTAGATTAAAAATGAAAACTAATCAATTTAAAAGTTATTACAAAAATAAAATTCATATTATGAATTATGTGTTTTATAAGGAGATTAATGACGAATTTATACCCAAAGAATTCTCAATTATTTAGGAGAGATCAAGTTAATAATATCTTAATTGTAATCAACAACACCGTAATCGTACCATAATTTAACAAAATCACATTAATTTAGTCTATAATCTGTACGATTGTTATAATTATGTTGATACATCACTTAAACTAAAGTGGAATGGTAGATTCCAACTTGAATTTGGAAACTAACTCTTGAAATCAACTAGGAAAACAAGCCTTGGTAAAGATATTAGCAACATGATTTGAAGTGGTCACAGAAGTCAGATGAAGAGTCCCTTTGAGTCATATGATGAATGCATAAAATGGTAATCAATCTCAATATACTTGGTGGGCTCATGAAATGCATCATTGTGAACAATTTGAATAGCGTTACGATTATCGCAGCGAAGAACAATGGCAAATGATTAGGCAATGCCCATATCCTCAAGTAATAGACAACACTAGAGTAACTCTAAATTAGCATCCAAAAGAGCATAATATTCAGGCTTACTACTAGAATGGACAAGCATAGTTTGTTTCTTGCTTTGCTAGGAGATGGGAGAATTGGCCAAAAAGAGCCAATAATTAGTGGTTGATTGATGATTTGTAAGATCATCTACTCAGTTAGTATCAAAATATCTTAATTAAATTAGAAAAGAGTGTGTACAAAAATGAGGCCTATAAAAAAATGTGCCTTTAATATAATGAGAATATTCAAAATAACTGAAAATGAGATGAACGAGAAGTAATTATAAATTGATTAACTAAATAAATACTATAAACAATTTTAAGCCGAGTTATTGTGAGATAAACTAAACTCTTAACTAATTGACAATATAAAGAAGAATCAATAAGATGAGTACCATCAATCGAACTAAGTTTAGTTATTAGGCTCCAAGGGAGTGGAGACAGTCTTGTTATATGTAAAACTAGCCCCAGAAAACAAGTTAGATGCATACTTAGCAGAAATAGATTCCAAAATTAGAGCAAAGAGCTCAAAATTAATAGAAACGGTAACCTCACAAATGTTCTAACATGGCAGAGCACACGACCAGCACATGGCATGGTTGAACACTGGTGACTAACGTGATAGTACACAAACCAGGTGGTGTAGTGGCTGTGTAGCTAAAAGAATAAGGAGACAGGATTTTAACAAAGAATTAAAAATAAATAATTTTAATTGTTTCGATACCATATAATGAGAAGAGAAATTTTGTTGAGAGATTCTCAATGATTTAGTATCGTAATTTAACAGAATCACACTAAACGTATAATACATACAATTATTATAATTATGTTTTAAAAAAACCAATTAATTTTTTATTTAACTTAAGTTCGATTACCTAAATTTGATAGAAGAAATTCATGAGCTCCATGCCTCCATGGTGAAGGAAGTGTTGTTGGATGAATAAATACCATAGGCATTTTTTAACAAGATTGAGCTATATAAAGAGAGACAATTGCTCTTGTCATATATATTTTGTATTTTAACTATTGGAGCATATGTATTCTTAGATTCAAAGTGAGTGATAGGATTAAGAATTATATATTATCAATTATGAAATCATGCACTAGGTATAATTATATTAACAATATAAGTACTTGAAGGTGAAGTCTTCAAAGTTTATTAGCACCGACCTCAAAACATCTGCAATTTAACTCAAATCATAGCTGTCCAGTTTATGATAATACTGGTTAATTGTTTGGTTATTCATTCCCTATTTCCCTAAACCACCTTTCCTATGGTCTTAGAGGAATAGAATCTCTCTTTGTCACTCATATATATATATATATATATATATGTATGTATGTATGTATATATATGTATGTATGTATATACTGTTGAAACTTGCCACTCAAAAAACAGACGGTTAGGTTAGGTACTGCTTGCCTGCTGAAACTATTTTTTATTTTATTCTCCCTGCTTTTGGGGTTGAAAACATGTTGGAATTCTTGCTTGTTTACTAAGGGTACATTCGATTGTTTTTTTTTTTTTTTGGGTATAATATTTTAAAATTTTCTTAAATTATTTTTAATAAATTTTTATTTTTTTATTATGTACAATCAAGTTCATATATAGTAAAATCTTCATAAATTATTATCTTAGAGATTATAAAAATTTTATTAATTAATTGAGATATTATTTAACGATAAATTAAGAATTTATTAATTTATACATTAATTAATAAAAAATTATCCAATTTGGTGACAAATCCACCTCTCCAATGTCCACAATGGCCTTTGATAACACCACCAGAAGAAGCCAATGCCGTACTTTGCCTATAAGCCCCAACTGTATTCAAGGTCGCCCATTCAGTAGTAGAGCTTTGCCTATCAATGCCTACTTGTTAATTGAGTTATTTGAATTAGTCAACCAAGTCAAGTTATAGACCATGCTCGATATGCTTTTGATGAGACTCAGCTTGCTGCCTATTGGAATTTTCTTGCCTTCAAAAACCACCAGATTACACCACTTCCAAATGTGCCAACAAACAACACCAAACCAAGTTGGCCACGATGCCTCATCGGCTCTGAAATGGTAATTCTTCATATTAAAAAGTAGCCAATCCATTAAAGAGTGATCGAAGAACCCCACAAACTCTGATTGAGGTAACGTTCTCCTTCAAACCTCCTGTGCTTGTGAGCAGTCACAAAGCATATGTAAGATTGATTCCTCCCCTACATTACATAAAGGACAGGATGATGAGAAAGACATGTGCCTCCTCAACCATTCAGCATTTGTTAGTACCTTCGCATGCATGCACTGAACTAAGAACATACGCAATTTTTTGTGGACCGGTCCACTTCCAAGTTCTCTTCCATTTTCGACTTGGTTGACCATAATAGCTTAGCATCTTATGTTGCAGTAAATTGTATGTCGAAGCCACTATGCATTTACCTAAAATCGAAAGGGGCCAGTAAGGCAAATCCAGCTTGAAATACAACGTGGGAGGCATAAAAATTGTGATTTTGTTCACCAAATCTTCTGGTAAAACCACAACAAGCTTTGCCACATTCCAATGCCCATCGTCAGCAACACTGCTTATCGTCAGCAATATTGTGAGAAGGACGTATTAAATCTATAAGAGCAAACTTTTCAAGCCAAATATCCTTCCAAACCCAAACCAATAAACCATCACTTGAAGCCTATCTAATATTACTCATAAATAAAGGCCAAACCTTGCTCAACGAATGCCACAAGTTGAGTTAGGTCTCCTATCTATATTGAAACCATATTTTCCGTTAAGAATTCTCGCCCATAACACATGAGGTCGAGTAACCATCGGCCACAACAATTTCATCATGCAAGCCTCATTCGTCGAATGAAGTTTTTTCACTCCCAAACCCCTTTTTTCGTTCGACCTACCAACGACATTCCATTTAATTAAATGCACCTTTCTATCATCATGATCTTCACCCCAAAGAAAATTTTGCAAAGGCATTTATTCTATTACAACACTCAATTGGAATGGTCGCAGTCTACATCACGTAATAGGGAATTGTAGACAAGACTGACTTCACCAATGTAAGTCTCCTAGCAAAGGACAGTGAAGCCGCTTTCCAACCACTCAATTTGCTGCTAACTGTATCCTCCACATATTTAAAAGTAATAACTCCTTTCGTTCCTATAAACAAGGAGACTCCAAGGTCCTTGCCCATGTTATCAGAATACTAGAAACCATAGCAAGCTTTGAGGTCCTTAATAACATTCAAGGAAACATTGTTGGAACAATAGAAAATAGATTTCGACACGCTAACCTTTTCTCCTGAGCGGGCATAAAGATCATCTAAAACTCCTCTGATAATCCCCATTCGTGACATAGAAGCTTCCGTAAAACAGATAAGGTCATCAGCAAAAAATAATTTGATTGGTTTCCATAAACCTTGTTCTACAGCATTGTTGATTGCACAAAGAGATATAGGGAGAGTGGGTCACCCTGCCTTACTCCTCTAAAAGGAAAAAGCCCTTTTGACAGTGAGCCATTCCACAGAATTTGAGATTTGGTACTTTCCTAGCTTCAAATCAGAATATTTATAAGCATATTGGGTATCCTTGCATCCATGAGAGTTTCATGAATAAACTCCCATCGAAGTCTGTCATATGCCTTATCTAAGTCAATTTTTAACATCATCCAACCCACCTTGTTATATCGGGCGCTCAAGTTGGCTTGGTACAAATGCTTTCAAAAGGCCTAGTTACAAGTTGATAATAAAATTGTTGCCCAAACAATATCTGATAACTCACCCCATCCTTGTGCTAATTCTGACTTAATTGACGTTATATGTTGAATGATACAAGGTGAATGGTTAGTGTAGATTTTACATATTTATAAAGAAGGAAACGTAGTAACGGATCACATGGCTAATATTGATTTTCATGTACATGTTGATTTTGTCTCTCTTCTCCTAAAAAGATTATGAATTTGTTGTTTTATGATTCATTGAATGTTAGTTTCTAATGAATGATTAGAAATTAATAACATTTCTCCCTTTAAAACAAATTAATTTATCAATGTATTTTTTTTTTCTAAATCATTAAACTTAATATATGGCTTGTATATTGTGATTATACAAATATTACCTACTTACTGAATTATGAATTATCATTATTCACGATTAAGGAATTATTAAGAACGGCATAGAAAATGACAAAGAAGACAAAGTTAAAGATGGCAGTTTTGTACTGAAGCTTGTCTCGTGCAAAGATGCACTTAAAGCGACAATCACATTGCAATATAAGAACACTACACCAAAACTTTTTAATGCACAAAAAAAAACTTAAAGATGAGGTTCAAGGAGACATCAATTTTAAGAAGAAATAAGTAACATTAGAGTCATATTTCACTAAGGTCTCCTACTTGAGTCAGGTATATATATAATGTTAATGTGTAAAGAGATTATTAATTTTTTATCAAGTGAGACTTAAGAATTTTTTTAAATATATTATCTTATAAATTTAATAAATTATTAATTTACCATATTGGTCTCAAGTTGGGATCAATCAAAAATATTACTTAATCAAGATTATTAATTTCTCGAGTATTAATTTATAGAGACTTTACTGTACTTTTGTTTTAGATTTAATAAACTTTTATAATTAACAATTGACTAACTATCATTAATCAAAATGTCACTTTGTCATTTTATACTCATGTAACACTAACGTGAAAGATGAAAAAT
Source organism: Theobroma umbraticum (assembly GCF_002168275.2). Taxonomy (NCBI): domain Eukaryota; kingdom Viridiplantae; phylum Streptophyta; class Magnoliopsida; order Malvales; family Malvaceae; genus Theobroma; species Theobroma umbraticum. The sequence continues at coordinate 1,011,946 of NW_018397262.1, forward strand.
ACCACGTGATTATATCATCATGTCACATTAATATATCATATTATTATCTAATATGATATATCAACATATCATCTCATCAACACATGAATATAAAATGATAAATGATATTTTAATTAATAAAAATATTCAACTGTTAATCATAAGAGTTTATTTGATTTAAAATAAAAATAAAAAAACATGAATAAAGGGAAAAAATGAATAAAGTTTTATTTAAATTTTTCCTAATGATTAGGAACTTTTTACGGTATTATATCTTTTTATTATTAACTTTTTATTGTAAAATAGAAACTTAAATTATTTACCTTTTATCATCCAAACTAGTTAACATGTACAGTGGGGATATGCATGTAGTTGTATTAAAAATATTTTATCATAATTTTTTTTAAAAAATAGACCTATTTAAAAAATTTTAAATAAATCTTTATTTTTTTTACTTTCAATTAAGTCTATATATTTTTAATTTTGGTCAAATAATCTCCCATGATCAACGATTAACTAATTTTCATTATTCAAAATATTACTTGTCATTTTATATCTACATGATACTCACATGATTCTGATATAAAAGATAAAAAAAGTCATATCATCACGTTATCAAGTCAAATTAGAATGTCAAGTTATTATCAATTATGATATATCAACATATCTATTATCATCAATTATAACATATTAACATGTCATGTCGGGGTCACTTGATATAAAATGATAAATCATATTTTAATTAAGTCAATAATTTATTAGAAAGATTTAATTGACTAAAAAAAATAAAAATTTATTTAACTTAAAATAAAAATATTAAAATTTATTTAAATAATTTAAAAATCTTTTTAGGACATGTATTTTGTTGCAGTGTTTCATAAGTTAAAGCAAAGGGAGAAGGGGAGGCAATGTCAAGGGTGAAGATGGGAAGGGATTATTATTATTATTATTATTATTATTATTATTATTATTATTGTTATTATAATAGCCAAAATGACTTTTCTTAAGAGGAGGTCATGTTTGGGTGGCTAAAACTCCCCTCCAATTCCATTCCCACTAATGCTGGAATCCCATACCTCACTGTATCTGCACATGACTCCATCTTCTCCTGTACCTTGCTGCATTGCACTTTCCCCATCACCACCAACCTTTAACTAACCAACTGTTCTCTCTCTCTTTCTCTTTTTCTATTATTATTATTATAATGGAAGATTCGGTTACCCACCTCCCAAACATGTCACATGTTCTTTCTCATCTCACCCTCTCCTTTCTCTTTCCTCCAATCAACTAAAGATGCTTAAATTCCATTTTCCCTATTTTCTTTATTTAATAATAATTGCTGCTGTATAAACCAAGGCCAAACTTAGCTTGATTGCCTTGTCATTGACTTGCTACCAAAATATAATATATATATATATATATATATATAAATTTCATTGACTATAAATGAAGTTTGGCTTGGCAATGTATTGGCCTCACATGTGTATTAGATGGTAACCATATGACAAGAGTTTTAAATTAATTGCGCATATATTCTTATGACCATAGCCTTTCTTATTATTTATACATAAATATAATTATAATGAATTTAAATAAATTTTTATTTTCTTATTACGTTTAAATAAATTTTTATTTTTTTATTATTTATAAACAGTTGATTAATTTTCATTTACTAAATTATCACTTGATGGTAACGTGAAAATTAGATGAAAAAGATCAAATAGTTATATCATTATACTAAATCAGCATGTTACATTATCACATATAATGACATGTCAACATATTATATGATATAAAATGATAAGTGATTTTTTTTATTAATAACAATTAATTAATCATTAGTTATAAAAATTTATTTAATTTAAAATAAAAATATAAAAATTTAATTGAATATAATAAAAAATAAAGATTTATTTAATTTTTTTAAATAATTTAAGTTTTTTTTTTAGATATGATGCTTCATAGTGCTCGTCGGTTTGACTAAGTTCCTAAAGGGTATAATTTTCACATTTTTCATATAATTAGGAATAAGGAATCTTGTATATGAACTAGGCTGAGTCCTTTTCGGTATGGGGCAGCATCGGCATATGTTAGTTTAAGTGAGTTGGTGGTTTTAGGTGGGAGAGGGATCCGCCATTGCTAGACTGGACCCTCTCTTGAGATACCATACACGTGGTTTATGTATCAACTCTTTTATATTAGGAACCGTTCTGTATGAGTTGGTAGGTCGACCCATATCCCATGCTGATATTTATTTCTTTGTTCACCTTTCTAGTCATCAAAAAGGCTTCTAGAACTTTATACCCTAACCAAACCATGGGTCTCCAACCAACCCTTATTTTTTGTACTTTCAATATAAGTTTGTGTCAGCTTCATTCTTCATTCTTCTTTCTTCTCCCATTGTACATAGTCCATGTTTTCTTTATTAAACTTGATAATTCGTGTTTTCATATTATAACTATCTCGTCGTGTAAATAGAGAATATTAATAATTATATGAGTAATATATACAACAAAATCATAATACATGTGTTGTTGCTTACGATATCTGAAAAAAGGGTATTGTTTTCAGGGGTAAACTAATGGTGAAAGTCAGAATGTTGATGGTTTTGATGAGAGCTGATTCATGCTGAATATGTTCTTCAGCATGCGTTGGACACCATCCCAATAACGTACACAGGGTGGATGATGCCAATACCTACCGAGCTACAACTCGGATTGAATGCAAAATGCTTCTAGAATAAAGCTCATTTATGGTGTAATGCACCAATCCTGTCCAATCGAACCCACCGAAAAGTCGGTTGCATCTGGTCATTAGGTTGACGACCTTTTCTCATCTCTGGGCAGGGAAGGTCCAGATGATTGGGTTCATGTTTCAGGAAGGCATATGCGCCTAATATTAATATCATCCCCACTAATTTCCCACTTTCCAGCGCCTTGTTAATTAGGAACAATTCCTTTTAGGTGGAGAACTGCCGCTTCTATCTCATGACCATTGATAAGACTTTTTATTGAAGACACACGTGAAATGGTACAAGATAAGATAAAGAGACTTTTAAATTGTTTTTGTATCTCAATTGTCAAAGTGAAACTAACCCATGAATCTTGTTATTTATTTTATATTATTTTTATTATTATTTGTGTGAAATACTTGTTTCACCTATGGTAGTTTTTTTCATTATTCTTCATATAACATAATGTTTAGTGTAAGTAAAATAATTCTCAAAAAACATAACAACATAGTAATTAATATCAAGTATTTAAGGTTTACCGTCTCATATTTAAAAAAAAAAAAAAGAAAGAAAAAATTACCAAAAATCTTGAACGCTGAAACAGTTGTTTTAAAGAAACTGTTGTTCCCAAGGGCATGTTTGCAGAATGGAATGTCCAGCCAAACCTTTAAACAATGGCTTGTTTCCTTCACCTGTCACTGTCTCTGCGGTGAGGTTACTTGATACACCTGTATTAACTTCCTATGCCATTAATTAGCATCAAAGGGTTCAAACCCAAACCAGTTAAGCAATACCAACTATTATTATATTTATAATAATTAATTAAAATCATCAGATGATCATTATCATTAAACAATTTGTACCCTCACATGGGTATCTCTTAAACCTCACATTTCATACCAAAACTTGCACGTTGACAGGGATTATTTCTGATTATAGAATTAACACCCTTCATGTCTAACTCTTTTCTTCTTATGACTTCATTCGATATTTTATATACAAGTCTTCGATTACTGTTACATCAAGAGGGGGGGAGAAGATAAGTAATAAGCTTCAAAATCCGGTAAGCCACGTATGTTCAAATAAATAAACAATTATATAATTGGTGCATGCTTGATCTCATTACAATCGGATTATTTTGTTTCTGTTTGTTGTACGCAAATTAAGTAAAGAAGAAGAATTTTATATCTTTCCTTAATTATGTTGTCTTGTGCCATTATCTTTTTTCAGAGTAATTTTTGTAAATCTTATCTTTAATGCAAATTTGATTGCAATCCACAATAAATATGAATAAAGTTCATATCGAGAATACTTAGGTTAAGACCGTGCAATTTTATCAATTGAATCAAATTTTTGTTATGATTTCAATAATTTATTCGATTATTTAACTTAAATATGATAACTTTATAAACTATCATTACATACCAAGAACTTTTTGGCACATATTAAATGACATGATAATTAACCACAAATAGTTGCTGAATCAGAAAAGTATAATTGTAAAAATTTGGAAACACCCAAATTTTCCTTTTTCTTCTTTTTTGCCCTTTTTGGAAGATTTGGAAAGGCTTTAAAAGTTACCTAAGGTCTAGTTCGTTGTCTGTTCATGGATCCAACAAATAAAAATTAGGAGCAAGGGTCCATTATGATCAACAGACATGCTGGTGAGATTATGTTCACTAAACCAATCAAAAGAATCCAAAAGCATTGAATAGTTTTACAGAGAGAGCGGTGATCAATGGTGTTTTTCCTCTTCTAGATGTGATGGATAGCAAACATCTTGTTCGTTGTACTTAGCAGTGATTACAGAAGACAGGTAAAAGATAGTAATTAAGCATTTATATCAAACTTCTAAAAGAAGAACAAAAAAATAATAGTGTTGACCCTACGAATCCAAAGGTCTACAATATCTATAGAACCCATTTGTATTTTGGCAGCTCCTACAAATTTCATTTCTTTGAAACCCTAATTGCCAACACAAACAGACAGCCTTTGCCACCATAGCTTGTCCAAGGAACTGGTAATTGTGATTATCTAGCTGTGGTTTGGACTCGGCAGAGTTGGCACTGGAAACCCGAGTAGAGTCCTTTGCAGCAGAACTAATCCCAATTGAAAGCTCCAAATTTAACTCTTGCCCATTACTTGGATACTTGTCCTTGTGTTGTTGTTGTTGTTGGCGGTGGTGTAGATGCTGTTGTTGTTCTTCATCTGTAGTCATGCCACTGCTGGTACAGTTGCCTTCTTCAAGGGACTCTGCCTTGGCCTTAACTTGAAATTCACTGTATTTAAAATCCAGAGATGGGGTTGTAATGAAGTTGGTTTTTCCAACTCTGGGTGCTTTTCTGAAATCCAATTCAGCGGGGGATGTTGCTGTGGCTGTGGCTGTGGCTTTGGCGGTGTTGTTTGTTGTATTGGCAGTTTCATTCAAAGGACGATGAGTTTGCGGATCAATTCCTCTACTTATAAGCTTTCTTTTGATATGTGTGTTCCAGTAGTTCTTGATCTCGTTATCTGTTCTTCCTGGTAATCTTCCAGCGATTAAAGACCATCTGCCAATAGATTCAAGAACAGGGAAACCTGTCAGACATGATGAAATTGAAAAAGACGCAAAAGTATCTTTCCTTGTAAAAAAATAAAAAAGGAACACTTACTTGTTTCCGAGTAAACTGTGAAGTTTGATGATAAGTTCATCTTCCTCTTCAGTGAAATTCCCTCTCTTAAGATCAGGCCTCAGGTAGTTTATCCATCTTAATCTGCAACTCTTACCACATCTAAGCAGCCCTGTATAGAAAATTCAGGAAAACCAAATTACCACCAAGAAAGAAAGAAGAAGAAGACGATGATGAAAGAATTATAAAGCGAAAGTTTGGTAAGGGAAGATACCGGCAGCTTTGGGGAGGGAACGCCAGCAACCTTCACCATGGACACGGATGTAATCAATGAGGCGCTGGTCTTCCTCTTTGGTCCAGGCGCCTTTGTTAGTATGTGCTTTTTCGCAGCAGGGTGATCGTCCCATGAAATCAATTCCTTGTTGAATCAATCAGAGGGCAGTTTGATGGATGCCAGATGTACTAGATTCTAGAGAAGAACTTGGCAAAAGGATTGGGATATATGGGATTCAGAAACTAGTACTGGGAAAACGGATAAGTTGGGTTGTGATTTATATGTGGATGTGTGTTTTTGTTGTGTTCCTGTTTGAAAACTGATGGGAAGATGTAATAATTATTTGAGAGAGGGAGGGAGGAAGAGAGAGAGAGAGAGAGAGGGAGTTCTTTGTTGAAAGAAGTGGGAAGAGAGGATTTATACATGGAGAGAAAGCAGGGAGGAGCCAATAGACTCGATGTATATGAGGAGGGGAGTGGGGGTGGGATTTGACCAAGTTGGTAAGAAAGACAAGTGGTTAGAGATAGGGCTGGATTTGGTAGGTAGCTCTACTTTTACGTCAGATTCATATTTTTTAGGCTGTCTTTCTTTTCGTTTTGTGGGCTCTCTTTATGTGGACCAACTCACCATCTTTCAAAATCCAAATGCTTCTTCCAATTCCAAGGTGTTTCTACACACAACCAATCACTCTCTCCCCCCACCCATCATCATCATCATGGCATGGAAAAAGTTGGCCATTTCCCCACATGGAATTTTCTGTGGGCTCACCCCATTCCTTTAGGCTAACCTTTTTACCTGCTAATCTTCTTGTTGGCTTAACTCTTACCTAAACATTGGATCCCCCAGATGGGCTGCACGCTCCTGCATTCCATTTGATTGAAGAGGAGAATGAACCTTTGAGGGATATGATGTCAAATGGGCAAAATTACCATTGAATTCAATTCAAACATCACCAGTCAGCACAACAGTGTATCCTTGGAACCCATTTTCGTTTCACATTAAACTCCAGACCCTGTGGTTTTTTTCTTTTTTAAACAGGAAGAGATAGTTTATTGAATTTCATTCAATTCCAAATTTGACTAGACCTGATATGAAATTGGGGTCTTCCCTTAGTATTGTGCCCTAGATTTGGATTCTTCCCACTTTTCATACTTCATCTGGTTGCTGTAGCAGCCCTACCTACTCAAGTAGTTATCAAAAGATCTAGGTTATTACACTTCTAGAAGCAGCTGCCAAGAACTCAAATTTGTCAAAAAATCTCTTACCTTAATCACAAGGATTGTGCCCATTTGAAATATTACCCATCAAGGAGATCTTGCCTGGATTCTGACAAAGATGGAAGTTACAAAATCTTCAGATTCTAAATTCAAGTCTCATTTCATGATAACATATTCAAATCAACATAATTGTAACTATTGTCAATATTTAAGACAGCAGAACTAATTAGATATTATTGTAACCATCGTCAGAACTAACATGGGCATTTGTTCATTCGTTCAACACGGAGCTTGTTATAGACTTGAACGACTTCATCTCCTCTGTGACCTTCACAAGCACAACAGAAGGCTTCTTGGACTTGGGTTGCAGTTGCAAGCTCCTCAGCAGTAGAATCACCAGCCTTAAAACTTGCCAACACGTCTTGGGAAGACAACTAGTTTGGCCCTGCATGTCTTAAGCCTCTGAACATTGGCTTGAAGACCCTCAAGTGATCGGTTCTTACGGCGGTGATCAACAGCAACTCCGATGGTAGGTGCAAGTTTCTTTGAAATACCGGTAACCTTAAGCTCTTCAAGAGTGAAACCCTTGCCAGCTCCCAAACTTCATGTTGTACTTCAAAGCCTGGCCATGAACAAACGGGCGAAGAGGTCCAGAAGTTGGCCTCGGAAAGATCGTCATTCAGTGCCTCTAATTTGACGAGAATTTCCCTTCACTTTGCTATCTCATCAATTTCATTGTTAAATAATCATACTGATCTTATGTTTAATAATTTTGTACAATCAAGATGAAAATTGCTATGATGAACTCCATCCTACCGTTTTCATTTGGAAAACTAGTGACAAAACACAACCATGTATTATGTCAATAAATGACAATTAGTATTATTTAGTATAATTTACATCTTCATTATATTATTATTGCATTAATGTTTTCAATTCGTATTAAATAAATAATAAAATATATTCTATATATAATATATATATATACACACACACACACACCCCAAGGGTACCCTCATGTACAACCAAAACAAAGCCACAGAATGGGAAAGGATTGGGCCTATTTCCCAACATTGGAAGGCTACAGTGTACCTTATTGCCATTCAATCCTCTCTTGGGCCGATCTTTTGCTTCTACTTATTGCTTTGACCAAAGCCATTGCGGAAACAAAAGAGACTATTTCCCAACCACAAAGCCATTGTTAGCCACCGTATTTATATTGGTCAAAATATCTCATAGGTTTCATTACTATAAGTTTCATATCAATTCAATCCTTACATTAGTCAAATGTTGTTCTTTTGACAAAAAAAGTCAACGGATTTGTGGGTTTTTTGTTATTTTGTAATTGATGCTGAGAATAGACAGGGTTAGTAGTATGAATATAGGGGTATGTATATGTAATTTTGAGGTCAAGAGATTTAATTCATGAAAAACTTGTGCATGGGAATCTATGGGTTTAATATTTTTTTGACTTGCAACAAAAAACATGTGATTGTATATATGCCAACTTCCAATGGGTAACGATCAAAGTATAGGGTTTGAAAAAGTTTTTGAATTATTTGAAAATTTTGAATAAAATTTTATTTTTTATTATATTTAATAATTTTTATAATCAATAATTAACTAATTATCATTAATCAAAATAACACTTGTCATTTTATATCTTTAAACGTTAACATGAACGATGAATATGATACGTAGTTATGTCATTATACAATATCAACATTTCCATCATTATTGATTATGATATATTAATATGTCATGATAACGTCACATCGTATAAATAATAAGTGATATTTTAACTAATAATAATTAATTATAAAATTTATTTAACTTATAAGTATTAAATTTATTTGAATTTTAAAAATAATTTAAAATTTATTTTATGAAATGTTTATACTTGTTTTACATCTAAGCATAAGTTAACCTTTTTTTGACGTGCAACAGAGAACATGTGCCAACTTCCAATGGGTAACAAACACAAACCAATTTTAAATTTTTTATTTCTTTGACTTTTTGATTCAAATCCAGATGAACGGCCAAGGCATTTAACTTTGCATTCTAATGGTGTGAAAAGATCTTTTACTCTTTTGACTTTTAAATGCTTAATTCATTTTGTTTATAAACAGCTTTTGCTGCGTATTCGAATGTGAACACACCTTCCAGTTCTAACTGTTCCAGCATTTTGTCTTTATTTTCATTTGACACATAAGACTAATCTTCAATCAACTATTAATGTTATCATTAAGTAGATGATGTGATAATATTTTTTAAATAATTTTATTTTTTATAAATTTTAAAAATTAACATACTATATAAGTTATAATTTTTATTTTTAAATTTTTTTTATCTCTTATTTAAAAAAAAAATTCCGTCTACCTTTTTCTCTCGCCAACCGACACCCTGATGTTAGAAGGGAGCCTAAGGAAGCATCGACCAGCTGGAAAGGAGTGCACTCCCCTCCCCGACGAGCATAAAGATTACGCTCCCTCTAAGGAGAACTAGCCGGATCTGACATTCCATTCCATATTTTGCCGCAGGGTGGCTGGTTGGTGTAAAAAAGCATCATCGGCCAACTTGAGAAAAAAGAAAATAGTGAAAAAGAAGGAAAAAAAAGGATATTTTAAATATTTCATGTTTACTTACGTCCTTTATACATTTGGGATAGACTATTTGTTTTTAATACTAATGGACTCAAATGAAATTGTGACTAAAACTTAAAGATCAAGATATTTTACCCTTTGCTTTCCTTATTTGATTTTTTAGTTTTAGTAATTTTAATAGCTTTCCTTTTTTTTTCTTCAAAAATGAGATTGTTGTCATTGTGTTTTAAAATAAAAAATTATCTCTTCATATGAAAAGTTATATTTTTTTATATAAAAAGATTGTGATTATTGAAAAGATATATCAATTGAAATGTTATGTCACATATTGTAATTATTAGATGCTTGATGGTTTTTCATATTAAACATTAAGTCCCTTAGTAAAGTGATATTTGAAAAAATACCTTTAAATTCAAAAGTTATTGTCGCAACATGAGAGTATGAGATTAGGTGTGATTGATCACCTGTTGACTTGGTGTTGAGTCTTTAATTATTATTTTAATATCATCTTAGGCAATCGGTCAGTCATTGATCATAAGATGATTTTACCTATGCCAAGTGCATGAAATTGCACCTGATGGAGCTCATTGCATTGTACGATTTTTGGTTTCTACTAGCTGGCTTTTTTTCATTTTTCTTTTATTTATTTTTTCCATCCTTCTTGTCTCTAGAATATTCCGGAGTTCCTTTGGTGTTTAGTCTTTGTTTATTGTTTTAATTTGGTTTAGTTGGTTTGATCTGTTTTCAGTCAAATCAACCTCAATGGGCTTGTTTCTGCTAACAGGCTTAGGGATATTGCTAGCCCAACAAAGCCTAAAGCTGCTAATGATCAAGAAAGTCTAAGTTTTCACTTTTGGGCTTGATATTGACCCATGACACAAATAATCGCAAATAAATGCAAAAATACGAATAAAAACAAAACCAAGTCAAATTAAATTGAAGACAAAACTAAGCGAAGAAAACAAATCAAACTAAGGTAATAATAATCAAAATTAAAAATAAATAATATTAAGTAAAAATAAAAGATAAATAAAAATTAAAATAAAGTAGATAGTGTCTATAGTTATAACACCACTATTTATAAGTTATGATGTGAAAAGTTATTGTTTTATATTATTATTTTATGTCTTGTAGTATAAATGGTTGTCCTTTTATAAGATAATTATTGGAACAATATCTTTAACCAAAGGTTATATCTTATAACATGCAAATGTGTATTTAAGATATAAATGTATCTTAATGAAAGGATTGTGTTCTTAAATAAGGAATACTTGTAAATCTATATAAAGGATTTTTTAGCAACCATTTTGATACACAACAAAAAGAAAGACAAGAGCAAGAAAACAAAAGCAAAAGAAGTGGTATGTTCTAAATGAATGAGACAAGAGGATCATGTTGTTTAATTTGATGGTATTGATGAGAAGAAGGTTCAACTATATTGATAAAGTTATGGCTTTGAGTGAAGAAATCTTAATGAAGAGATTGTTAAACATTTTGAAACCATTTATAGCCCAGAAAACTATTGTTGTTAAATTAAAAGAGTTTAATTACCCTTCACAATTTAGAGAGATTTTTTACCCAAATCAAAATTCGGGAGACAATTTTAAAAAGTGATAACAACAAAGTTTCATGACCGGATGATTTTAATTTCATCTTCTTCGATAATCAATGGGTTAATATCATAAGGTGGAGTAATGAATTCTTGCTCTTTCCATGAATGCATTAATGTACCTTTAATTCCTCACCCTCCAATCATTTTATTTTTAATTTTTGTATTTTCATATTTTGTAATAAATTTGTGTTTTTTTTTTTAATTTTAGAATTACTACAATGTGGACCATCAAGTCCCAAGGTCCAAATTGCCTATTAAGCCCAATTAGAAGTTTGGGTTTGAACCTAATTAAGGAATTATGCCTCTAGCCCAAATAGCAAATTAAGCTTTAGGTTAAAGTTAAATATAAGCCCAAAAGGTTCTGAAATAAAAGTCAAATTAATCTTGAAAAATTGAAGTAAATTTAAAAGAATAGAAGCTAAAGTTTTTTTCTGCCACTTTTCTTTAAGTTTTTTTTTTAAATTTAGTTTTAAAAGAAAAGTTATTTTTTAAAGAGTTTTTCAAAAATTTTATTTGATTTTACTTTTATTTTTAAAAAATAAATAAATTGAAAAAAATCAAATCAAGCAAGTACTTAATCTAAATTGTTCTTGAAATTTATATTAAACCATATGATAAAATATGTTATTTATAAGTGAAATTTTAAGTAACTTTTATAAAACTTAAACTTATTTGTTATTAAAAACGTCACGTAACATGAATATTAAAAAAAATCTTTATGAAAAATTATTTGATATAATTAGAGTTGTTATGTATTTTTAAATTAAATAAATCCAAATTAATTATGGTTAAATAACAATTATATGAAAAAATAAAAATATTTCTAACGTGTAAAGTTAATTATCTATAAATAAAATAAAATTAGCATTTCAATTATTATTATATATAATTAAAATTTTGTAAGATAAATTTATAGATTATTCAATAATTATTAAATAAAATTTTTTTTATAAATTTTAATATTTGTAAACATTTTTAAAGAAAGTAGTTGGATACAATTTAAGTTTATATATATATATATATATTTGTGGAATTATCGAAATGAGGATAAAGAAGAAGGAATTTAGATAAATGTCACCAGTTTCTGTGAATACTCTTTTATATCAAAGATAGGCCATTGTCCCCACGAGGAGCGAGGACCCCAGTTTGATTAAACCCCGGTTGTGGCAGTGGCATGGCCATGGCGTCGGCGGATGTTGATGGTTGAGATTATCAAGTGGCAAAGGAAAAGGAGTGAAAGCTGGCTGGTTTTATAGTGCGCAGTGCGCATCCTCCATTAAAGTCGTTCCCCCTTGGGCAAACCAAAGCAGCGGCTGGCCTTTGTCCGTGATCCCTGAGGCACCGACCTTTTTTTTTTTAGAAAATGAGGCATTTTCTTGCTGAAGAATTAAGCACTTACTTTTGCCGCCAGATCTTAGCTCGTGCCTAGGGTTTTCTCCATTACATCCTACTCTTTTTTTCTTTTTTAAAATGCACGGCCTAAGCCGCCTCGGGACCGGTAGTAACCGTTCGGTCTCCCCTTCCCCGCCTTCCTCGCCGCGGTTCCGCCATGGCCGTTACAAGAACTTTAGTGGAGCTGGAGGAGGTGCGGGTGGTGGACGTGGCGGGAAGCAGAGCGCGGCGGATAGGATAGTGTTTGTGTTGATATCGACAGTGTTTCGAAGAAAAGGCGTGCTTCTGTTTGCGCCCTTGTTGTACATTTCGGGAATGCTGTTGTTCATGGGCACGTTAGGTTTCGATGTTGTGAGTTTGAAAAATGCGGTTGTTGTTGTCCACAAGCGATCGCCACCAGGGTCGGTTTATCGGAGTCCTCAGGTTTTTCAGAATCTTTGGCCGTTTATGGAGGCTGAGCGCAATGCCAGTTACAATGCGGTATATATTTATACATGTTGCATCTACTTGTCTCTTTCTTGTACTTTATTAGTTTATTTTGAGACTTCTAAGCTGTTTTTTTGAAATTTTTATTTTTAGGAACACCGGTGTTTGTACAAATATTCCATATTCCTTGGAATATCAAGCTTATACATATTTAATATAATTTAATTAAGCGACAGAATGAAAATTGTGGGTCTTTTGGAGAAGACCTTGTAACATCTATGATTTCTAAGATTAAATATGGAAGTGATGAAATGGAATAGGGTGTGATTCTTATTGCATGCTGAAAATATTGGGGATTGAATCGAATCTGTGGGAAACAACATATGCGAACTTTAATGCTGGTTATATTCTGAAATAAGTAAAGATTATACATTGATTTTGTAAAATGAGTTAAGAATCTATGTTGCTTTCTTGATTTGCTGCATTTAGGCTGTCTATGCATTGTACCACTTGGTGTGGGGATATGAGAGTAATAATGTCAAGTAAGACAATCAAAGTCTCATGGTATTGGTTGTGCTTGGTCTAACGGAGAGTATCTAAACCATCTCTTTCTCTGGCAGATAGGGTAGTTGTCAAATTTTGGTCTGCACTATGCTATTCATCTTGCAAAAGTGTGTATTCAATGTGTTATAGCCTTTGAAGCCTGGAGATGGGTTATGATCCATGTTGTAGCTGCCTCAGTGTTGTAGGTTAGGGGAGTTTTCCTAGTTAGGGTTTATGGTGAACCAGCAGTTCAACTAGATAATAAGGTTTTTGGCTATGGTTGGAGTTAGGGCTTAGGAATTAAATATTATTTGATTTTATCTTAAAACTGGAATTTTGAGCAGAATGATTGCTGTAATTTCTGGATTGCAGGGAAACCAGAATAAGAACTTTATGGATGTTGTTCTTGTTCTCTAAACAATAAGGCTAGAACATTGTAGCAAAAATGAATGGGGGTAGGGAGGGAAGGAAACTTCAATCACGTAAATAGTGAATTCTTCAAAACTCTCATCAAAGAAATCTATTCTACAAATCCACTTTACCATGTCTAGCAATAGCTATTGATATAAATAGGTAAATACCCACTTGTCCTAAGTGGACAGGATTTCTAAAACCATTACAATTAGGAAAAGTACTCAACTAATTTAGCCAACATCTGACCCAATGATCATGCCTTAGTCATGATTTTGTAAAAAAGAACATCACTGAATACCCATTGATACCAAAACTCAATTAATTTGATAAATTTGCTTTTCTAATATGTCTACTTAGCTTCCAAGCACATCTGCCCTTGGACCAAAGAACTTCTGTGCTGATAGAGAACCCAGTCCCAGCCTTTTCCTTTGAAAGGGATGAACTTTATCTAAGCAACCTATTCATGTTCTATCACCCAGCCTGATTTGTCATGCAAGGGCACATTGGGAGCATGGACAGATCAGTGAGTTCAAGCTAATAAATTGTGTAGTCTTTGAATAAAACCAATTCCACTGTATCCTGACAGTCTCAGTTGTTTATATGACAGCCTTTGGGAAAAAAAATAACAAATCCCCTTCTAATATACTGTCGCCAGAGTGCACTAGATTTTTTCCATTAAGCATAATTTACTCATGTGCATCTGAAGGTTTCTATATGTTCATAGCCATGATAGAGTTTGGCTAACGAAAGACAAATGACAATCATGCAGTTGATGACAGCGTGGAATCTGAAAATTCATCAAGGATGGAAGCCATGTGCCAGCTCTATTATCTCTAGAACAGGTTTGAGTTATATCATTTCAACTACTAGAGTTTTCAATCAAGGACCTAACTTGATTATGTTGATTTGTTTTCCCCAATTTTTGTAAACTACAACCCTCATCTTGTAGGTTTGTGCAAATCATCCAAGTTGATCTTGTAAATATGGTAATTTAAAATCTCTGCTTGAGGGCTGATATTCCAAGCTTATGTAGAATTTTACGCGTGTATTTTAAATGCTTTGCTTTTGTTCCATCTCTCGTTCTCTCAATTTCCAGGAGACACAAACACTTACAGGTCTGGAAAAATGAAAATAATACTATAACTTTTCGGTGGCTGCATCATCATGTAGCATTAACAATTAATGGGAAAATTGAAGGGCATTAATTGTCATCAGATTGATAGTATCAGCAATTCTATTTAGCCATTTTCCTCTGCCTTTTGTAAATATTAGAAGCTAAATGCTGCTTTCTGTGATTTCAAGGTTTTTCAGAGTTGCCAAAGTCTAACGGTTTCCTTATAATTGAAGCAAATGGTGGCTTAAATCAACAACGCTTATCGGTATGTTTCAGTTCTTAATGAAATTGGTTGCCTGTATTAAACCTCAAACAATCAAAAGATGGTGCAGAACGCTTGTTTGCTCATGTTAATGTTGTTGTTAGTTCCTGTTGTTTCTTCTTCATGCTCCCTTGTTATCATTATTCATAAAAATAGTCTGCACTTTGTTATATGGTTTTGTTCTTACTAAAACCTTTTCTTCTACTGCTTACAAATATTGGTATTTTGAGTAAAAGAATAATAATAGTTGTGGAATGTTGTTAATGATTATGTTTGGCTTTGAAAGGTACAAAACCATTTTGAGACTTTGAAGAAAAAAAAATGTATGGACCATTATTATGATATGCAAGGATTCTATTTTTTGGTTTATGATATTGGCTTTACCATATTGATGGCTGAAAGATGCAAAATGATTGGCTTATTGTAATCTGAATACATTTAAGTGTTTGGCATTAGGGCTTGATCGAGTTAATCATCTTTGGGTGAGACCATATCTAACAAATTCTTTTTATGCATGTTTTCATCTTTTGCATTGTTTTTCTGAAAGATTGATACTCTGAACCATTTTTAATTTGTTGGGGCTAATTGATAAATCTTGGGGGAAATGGCCAGTTAGGCATGTTGGCCTGGTAACAGTTGTTTCTTCTGGTGTTTTGGTCAATGTTCAATTTAATCTGAACCAGAGTGTGATACTAGGGTAAGTAAGAGTTTCTGCAAACTTGTATGTCTTAATCTTTCATATGAAGAATGGAATTAGTGAAAGTTGAGTTGGCTTGCAATTATTTATTGTGGAAGATAAAATAATGTCACTGTTATTTGATTGCTTCTTCATACTTTTAATACAGATATGTGATGCAGTGGCAGTGGCGTGGCTGCTAAATGCAACTCTTCTCATTCCCATCTTTCACTTAAACAGTGTTTGGCGAGATTCCAGGTAATCATCATTAAAATTGTCATTGTATGGTGCATATTCTAACAAAATTCAGGTTTGAAATGAATTTTGATAACCGTTCTCTGTTTTCCTTATAGGCAATGGATTTTGACAAAATTATATTATTGTAGTCACTACTGTGTCTAAAGGTTTCTATTAGTGTCTTTATGTTTGGGTTTTCACAAACTTCAAGTTATTTATATGTGTTTACTAGGTAATTTCCTAGTAAGCAATCTAGTCTATTGCCTTGGAGGTATCACCTTTTGCCTCTTTGGCTACTTGGGTAGCATTGGTACAATTGATTGCTCAATCGGCAGAACCTGGATTATCCTAGCTGTTGCTAACATTAGGCATCTTCTTTAATGCGTGGGTACTCTTTTTTATTTTTTTAAAGTGGCTTCTATCTCTTTGGATATAGTCATTTATGATTCATGATTCTTGAGGCAATAATACTTAAAAAATGAGAGGAGAAAAGAATGAATTGGGAGTTATTTTGTCATCTTCTTCTCTTCTTTATTTTGCCGTTCTCCCTTTGCAGAAGATTGCTTTATGGCTCTTGGTTATTGGGGGTTCCATGAGGCCTATGTTGTTAATGCATAAGCAATTTCACTGGGTTTCTGCTGGTGTTCAGCAGGAGGCAGTAGTTAAGCAGACAGTTAAGAATGTGGTTCTTGTTGGTCCTATTGATGCCTGTTATATTAAGATAAATAACATTTTAGTAAAAGTGTTATTCTCTCTTTCTATCTTGTCCTCTGCCCATCATCTCACCCTCGCTCTTCTTCATTCAGTAGTTTTATGAAGCATATCATTCAAATCAAAATGACAGACAAGGATCTGGTAGTAGATTTTGTAGACATTAGTGATGGACTAATTTTTAAAAGGTGAAGCCGTAGGCTGTAGTCAGTAGAGTTCTAACATTAGTGGTAGACTAATCCTTGTAAAAGTTGGGCATTTACTGGCAAGACCTGCAACTTGTCTTAGAAATCACAAGAGACTTGAGCTAATTTTATTGGAGTTCAGAATTTGAGTTTATTATTTTGTATAATATTTTTTATTGATCAACTGCCTATGAAAAAGTGAAAAATAAATGACTTTGACATAACAAAGGGCATAGTTCTTAATCTGCCATTTTTAGACTTGAAGGAGAAATGAGGTCACCTTGCATGCATCTTGAGAACACCGTTTAAAACAGCAATGATGTATTCATTTGTTATTTGTTTATTGGTCAACTGCCTATAAAGAAGTAAAAAGTAATTCAGTATGGCATAACAAAAGGCATCATTCTTAATCTGCCTCTTTTCTTAGACTTGAAGAAGAAACGTATGCATCTTGAGAGCACCATTTGAAACAGAAATGATGTACTCATGCGAAAAGGAGTCTAGATGTTCAGTTAAATATATGCTTTTATCTGAAAGAGTCCATTTTATACTAATATTTTAAATATTTCCTGTAACTTTTGGTTTGTTTTTATGATTGTTATTAGAATTTTGAACTTATTAAAACCGCTGTTTAATCACAATAAAGAATGTTTCATTTTTCACCTTGTGCTTTAAGAAGTTTCAAATTTATTTGTTTCCTTATCATTTTTCAATTCATTTCAGCAAGTTTGGAGATATATTTGATGAAGAATTCTTCGTACATGCTCTTAAAAATCATGTGAATGTGGTCAGAGAGCTCCCAGAAGATGTACTTCAAAGGTTTGACAGTAACATCAGCAATATTGTTAATTTGAGAGTAAAAGGTTGGTCAAGTCCAGCCCATTATCTTCAGAAGGTTCTTCCAAAACTAGAGGCAATGGGGTATGTATTCTACTTTTATTTATCATGAGTTCCCAATTTCCCTTTCTCTGTGGAAAGAGCAAAATTGTGATAAAATTGAATCAATATTAATGTTTGTCCCATTCCATTTTGATTTTTGTATGAGTGGCAGATGGAAATTAGGTAGTGTATTCACCTCTAGAAGAACACAATTTATGACAGAAGGATGATGGATAAGAACAATGTGTTGTGCTACAAAAAGCTGAATGCTTTGATCAGCTTAACTGAATTTTACTTGGGAACTGGTTGGAATCACTTATGAGAGTCCTTTTCCTTCATTCCTTTTGGTTTGGGAAAGATAATAAGTTGAACGTCCAAATTACAACTGAGAAGTGCCCAAACAAATTGCCTCGAAATTTCAGCCTGTAGACTCTTATTGTAACCGAAAACACTTGGAAAGACAAAATTTTTCTTGCCATTATCTATTCAGCACATGAAACGAATTTCATCTCTAGATTGTCCACGGTGGTTTCTTCAATGTCAAATCTTAAATTGAAAAGCCTTTTTTCCAAATCAAATTAGTAATTGATAGCGGTGTAGATCTTCCATTTAGTTTATTTTATTAAAGATGCCTTGTGGTGGCTGGAAGATAGTGTTCTTTATGAATTGCTGGAAGATACTGTTCTTTATGAATTTAATTCATGCTGTATATATCTGATTTATCTGCAAAATTTGAGGTATATTATTCTTTTGGGTTGTTTAAAGTCTTACATGTATTTGTGGTAGAGCATCTTATATTTTCTGATATTCTGAGTTATATTCAGTGAGAGCTGCTAATTTTAAGATATATAACCTTATCATAATTTTACATCTATCCTTCCACAAGCTCCAGTTTTGACGATAGGGGATTAGGCTTTGTTGACATGGATTTGCAGCACTTCATATACAATAATCTTATTGCTATATGTGTCCACTTTTTCCAGGGCTGTTCGCATTGCACCCTTTTCTAACCGGTTGGCATATTCAGTTTCTTCAAACATACAAGGGCTTAGGTGCTTATCCAATTTTGAAGCACTGAGGTTTTCTGATCCTATAAGGATGCTTGCTGATAAAATGGTTGAGAGGATGGTCAAGAATAGCTCCCATAGTGGAGGAAAATATGTTTCAGTGCATCTTCGGTTTGAAATGGTGCTCTTCTTATTTTTTGTACATGGATGAATAATCACTGATTCTTGAATTTAATGCTTAGCCGAATTGTATTCTATTTCTGAAAGATACATGTTTTCTTTGGGAAGGACATGGTTGCATTTTCATGCTGTGAATATGATGGTGGGGAAGAAGAGAGACATGAGATGGATATTGCTCGAGAAAGAAGTTGGAGAGGAAAATTTAGGCGAAGGGGCAGAGTTATAAGGCCAGGTGTAAATCGTATGGATGGAAAATGCCCTTTAACTCCTTTGGAGGTATCCAAGTACAACTTATTTTGCTTTTCTTTATGGGTCACTTTAAGGCATGCTATGCAATGTTCTCAATTAAGTTGTTCAATTAGTGCTCTTTATTTTACGAAAGACAATAGATGAGATCTGATTAGCAAATGTTCCCATTGCAACATTTATAAAATATCACTACAATCTTATTTGGTAAATCTCCCTGTTCAATATTTGAAATTTGTAAAGATGTTGGCTGCTGGTGTTTAGGTTACAAAGAATACAGTCACGTGATAGGTTAGATATCTACTTTTTCAGATGAACTCCATAATCTAAAAAGTCTACTATTTGTATGGGCAGAATGTGTTGTAATAGAATTAAGTTTGCTGTGTTGTCTAAAATCAATATTTACTTCTGGTACATATGGGGGCTCAGTGGACCTTGGGCTATATGATGGTAAGTAGCCTCTCCCATCTATAAATCCCACCAGCATTCCCAAACTTTGAACTTGAGATTTTCTAGTTGTAAGTCCTAAGTTCTAGCGATCACAGTGTCCCCTTTGAGACAGGCCAAAAAAAAAAGAAAAGAAAAAGAAAGAAAAACAAACAAACAAACAGACAGAAAACCAATCTTTAACTTGTTAAGGCATTTGCTATGGGTGCTTTAGGGTTATGTGCGATTGCAACCATATGATGTTTTAGATATCAATCTCTTTGGATGATAACTGTCATGCCACCCCCTCAAAGCTAAGAATAAAATTCTAGAGTCTAGGAGTTCTACCGTCAATATTTACAACTATTATGCTCTCGAAGGAATGAGTGGCCTCTGGATGGCAAGAATGGGAGTCTGATTGATGTTTCTTATACCAGGTTACTTCAAAAAAATTAAAAATTACTTTAGTGCTCTTGAAACACAAGGTTGTATTATGGTGTTGTGAATTTGGAAACATTTTTTATTTATAAAGTTACCTTTTATTGTTGCTAGGGTGTCTGTGGAGAAATTGTGACAAAAAGTGAGTATTTCAAACTCTTCAATTAACCAGATAGAAAGATGGGAGTTATTATGAATCTGAAAAAGATGTGGATGAGGCCATCTGAAAAAGATGTTAATGGTTTTGACAAAGTGGATCAATCCAATTTGGTTCATTCATAGCCCTAGGTTTAAAGCATTGGACACAGTTTTGTAGCAAAACTAGAGTTTGAAACTTGGACAACTAGTTGAGCTTAAGGCTTTGTTGAAAGACTAACTATTACTTTGAATGAGCAAAGGCGATGCAGAATCGTAATAATAATTAAAAAAAATCTTATGTAGATGAAGAAGAGTACTAGCATAGTTGATTGTTGCCCAAAGTTTAGCCTACTGTTCAAAGTACAAGCAAGATATGAGTTATCTAAATCAAGCTAACATTGTAAGTTCTTTATTTATTTGAAATCTTCTATCAGGAAAGTAAATGTGAAATATAAACATGGAAGTAACTTATCCTTTTTCATTTCTTTTCCATTTTATATTTTATTACTGTATTTCTTATGACCACATTTTATTCATCTTCCATTTCAGATTTCTTTGTATGTTATGAATTTTTAATTCAAGATTCAAAAAATGTGAATTGCCCTTATTTATCGCATTGTTCTCATCCATTTAAATGGGCTGATGTGTTATAATAAGATAGTTCCTGAAACCCCTATAAGTTTTTAGATAATATACTACGATCCTCGGGATAGTTGTCATCAGCCAAAATTTGCTTTTGATGTGGGCCTGCCACCTGTATGAACACTTTGTTTTCTCTTCCTTAATATCTTAATTTTGATGCATAATTTTATACCATTTTTAATGCTGTCATTTTATTTATTGTTTAATCAAATATCTTCTTGCGGTTCTGTAGGTCGGAATGATGCTTAGGGGCATGGGTTTCGATAATAATACATCAGTATTTGTCGCAGCAGGAAATATTTACAAAGCAGAAAAATACATGGCTCCACTTAAACAGATGTTTCCGCGTTTAGAAACAAAAGATACGCTGGCTACTCCAGAGGAACTTGCTCCATTCAAGGTATCAAGCTTTTAACTTGTTGTGGTGCTTTGTTTACTGTTCCTGTTAGAGCAGAATCTATTTTTTTTTTACTTCAAAAGAGGAAGAAGAAAGCTAGAAACAGTTCAATTTTGTAACATTGTAGTTTGTAATGTAGGGCCACTCGTCGAGGTTAGCTGCACTTGACTACACGGTTTGCCTTCACAGCGAAGTATTTGTCACAACACAAGGTGGAAACTTTCCCCACTTCTTAATGGGTCACCGACGCTATCTATATGCAGGACATGCGAAAACAATTAAGCCTGACAAGAGGAAATTAGCACTGCTTTTTGATAACCCTCATATTAGGTAAATTGCGGTTAAAATTTACTTCATTCTTGTCAGTATATTTTTTTGGACAGATTTGTTACTTGTTATAAGCCAGTGTTTTAGGTCTCATCTTTGTATAAGCAATTACTTTGGGTGGCATTGCCCATTTGCATTTAAAATTCCATGCGTCTGCAAATATGTTGCTAAGGTTTTGTGATCATTCTCTGATGGATCCTAAGCCTATTAGTTCTGCGTCTTGCATGTAAATGTAATCATGTTGAGCTCAGAGGAGTTCTGGCATCCTTCTCTTCAGTACCACCATCCTTCTTAGCTTGGCAGTCACTACTTGATTCAAATCTCTGTCTATGATCATCACTCCCCTGCCAAAATCATCTGATAGTGGCATTAGCAAATGTGATAGATTGAGAAACAGCTCATTTGAAATGTGAGTGCATCTTGGACTGCTGCCTTAATTGGCACATCCTACCCTGTCTTGAATAACATCTTCCCTTTAGCTTCTCAACTTACATCCCCATCTTGTTCTTTATCGAACTGAAAATAGCTTGCCTTGAGCAGCCAGTGAATATTGGAAAGGCCAAGATATGTACAATTGTTCGTCATGGTGGATAAATTTTGCTGAATCTGTATCTGTCCATTCTGTGATGTTTTTACTGCTAAAATATAGTTGGGTAGAGTTGGCTGCCTGAAACCCCTCATAGTTTAAAACTGAAATAGCTGCCTACATCACTACTTGAAGCTTTAATGGGAATACTAACAATTATGGGACTCCATGTTTATATTTTTGTCCAAACTTAGTAGAGCTTTGAATTTAATAAGCTAACTGTCCTCCTTGTTTTAAGTTCTAGATTTTTGTCACATCCCTCTTCCATATTATGCTGGGTTCCTGTAGCTGAATAGCTGTAATTTGCTCTGCTTCTTGAGTGATCAGCTTCAATGTCACAAGTTATTAATAGTTATTATTTTTGATTCAGCCCAAGTTCTTCATAGTTGGTTTTGCATTTTTGAGCATGGCCTCTTGTCTCTTCTCTTTTCTTTTTACCTGTTAGCTGTTTGTTATAAGCATCATATTGAAAATCTATTTCTGTTTATTTTTCCTTTCGGTTGGATGAATGTGAATTTTATAATCTGTTAGATCTTTTGATTCAGAATCTTTTCAAAATGCAAATTTAAATGTCCTGTTAATCAGGTTTGTGGCTAATGAGTACCCTAAAGGCACTTTTGAAGGCCACATGTTAAGCAATCATCTTCTGTCGATGCTTTGGAATTCTTTTAACTGTCAACCGCTGCATGTAATACATGAATATTGCTATGAATAGTATCTTAATTAAGCGTAATGTTAACGACCCATATTAATTAATTGTGTTTTTTCTTTTTGTTTGTGTTTCATAGATGGGAAACCTTCAAACGGCAGATGAGAGATATGCTTCGGCACAGTGATGGGAAGGGAGGTGAAGTGAAGAAAGCAAGTGGTTCAGTGTACACATTTCCCATGCCAGATTGCATGTGTAAACAAACAGAAGAAGAAAAAGAAAGGAATGAAAACAGTAACACAACAAAACTTAGTTATTGAACAGCCAGTAGCCCTAGGTTAAGATTTTTCCACACAACCTGTAATTCATAATTGTATCAAGCAATTGAGTTCAAAGAGTAATTCTTTTGATTTGTTTAGGTTAATAGTTTCAGGTGTTCATTCTTTTGAGATTCAGCTCTTCACCATAATTTATCACACTGTAAAATTTGTTGTATATGATAGTATAACAGGTTATTGGAGGTAAATCCCTATACTGATGCACTTGGTTCTTCCTTAACAGTCAGAGTCAATGAAATAAGCATGAACTTTTTATGCCATTATTGCCAATCTAAATAAACATTTCATTCCTCTTATCTTGCAGTTTCAAGTAATGTGAGTTAGATCATATCAAGCAAGAAAAAGATGTAAAAGAATCAAGACCAATGGCAGGCTTTGAATCCATCCATCCATCCATCCAACCATTTTTTGGTACAAGAAACAAGGCAAACAGAACATGGGAGGATCATGAAAATACTTGGATCTTTTTAAGATTTAATTGTAAATTTATTAATATTTGAAATATTTATTAATAATATTTGTTAGATATATAAGTTTAGTTGTTAATTAATTATTATTGTTTTCATTAATTCGATGATGTGATAAGGTTGAAAAAATAATTTTATTTTTTATTAATTTTTTAATTTTAAAAATTATTATTATATAATTTTTTTTTTATAAAAAAAATTTCAAATCAAAAGGAAGGAAGCATAGATCTAGTGCTCCCAAGGGAGGGGAGCAAATGCCGTAGGGTGGTCGGCAGGCGAATGGGAGTACAGTGACCAGTCACACTGTTTGAGAAAAAAAAGAAAGAAAAAATAGGTATTTTAATTTTTTTATATTTTCTGTTAATGGTGTTTGCACTTTTAAATTTTATTATTTATTTTAAAAATTAATGAACTTGTATGAAATTTTGGTTAAACTTTAAAAGAGTTCAAGTATTTTATCGTAAATTTATGGATAATTCATTATCGACAAAAAAATATAAATAAAAGCCCCTAGAATGTATTAACCACAAATATCTTTTTTGTTTGAAAAGCATTAACTAAAAATATCTAAACTACGATATTAATAGAGTTGTTGTCGGTAAATTCATCACTATTTAAAAAGAATATCAATTAATATAACTATCAAGAATGCGATCGTTGATAATCAATACCGACGGATGTAACTGATCAATAATTTTTAATCAATTCATATTTATTACGTATTATCAAATTATTGATAACTTGTTGACGAAATGAATTCTTTTGATAAATTTCATCGATAATGTATGATATTTCATTAATTTTTTTTATCAATCAAAAAATAGTTAGTAATCCATCAAAAATACTAACGAAATGTTATCGTCAGACTTTGTTCCTTCTTGGAAGTCTCTCTCTCACTACCAAGCTTTTGTTTGGTCTCGTAGGTGAGAAGAGAGCCACTGAGTTCATCTTATTAGGAGAGTGACGAGGTTCTTGGCTTCCTCAACGCTCCCATGACCTTGGTAGATTATGGAGCAATTTCTTCACCAATTCTCTATTTGGACATCTTTCCAAGTGCTTTCAATCCATTTAGAATGTTGGTGAACTTTTCCTCCATGAATTTATCCTCCTCCATTTGAAACAACTCATAATCAAGGGCAAGCATCAATCTTAGATTTGGTGCCTTCATGTCTCACCCTCAAGCTCATCTCATTTTCCTTTGATTCTCTATTGCACTCACTTACTCCAAGAGCACAAAAGAGTGTATGCATTGCCTTAGCATTTAGTTGTGCCATCTTTACATCATTGGCATCCCAAAGACAAGATACCCTTTGAAATAACCAAATGGGGAGAAAGACCAGATTCCCAAAATAGCCTCAGCTTTCTCCAAAATACCAGCTACATCCCAAAATCATGGTGAAATTGTAGCTGCCAGGTGTGTCACAATTGGATATCAATTCTAACCTTCATATTTGAACTGAGAAACAAGGAGATAAGTTGCCTTTATCCATAAAGCGGCATTTGACATAAGCAAAAGCATTGTACTGATAAGAAGCCTTTATTTATAACATATCAAAAGCATCTGATGAATACATGTCACAAGAATAGAATTAAATAACACATATAATCATAGGATTTTTATTTTTGTACAGAAGTTACAAGATTACTACATTGATGCTAGAAGGGATTCTCTCACAAAAATGCTGGGCATGCTTCCTTGCAGTTTGCAATCTATCCTTAAAAGGAAATGAGCTGCCTGCTTCAACAGATTTACCAGAAGCACTCAAATCTTTTCTGCAAGGATCGATAACAATCTTCTTCAAAGCAACGGCATTTTTAACCACGTGCTCAAGCAGTTGAATTTCGTCTTCGAAACCAAAGAATCCTCCTACTTCAATCTCCTCGAGTTGTTGGTGCACAGACTCTGATGTAATCTCTGTTCTACTTGGACCAGGCTGGCTCCTCAGATACATTAACTGCAGAGTTAGGGAAAATAGTTAATAAAAGCACAACTTTAAAAAATAACTCTCCTGTCACAACTCAGAAGAAAAATCAGTATTCCAAGAGAGAAAAGGGGAGAAAAAGAAAAGGAATTGCAATGGTTGAAATTGCATTTGTGAATTTGTATAATATTACATGGAACTCATCCCTCACTGGTAGAGACCAAATGAGAGAGACTCACATCAAATGCAAGGACAATCAGAGAAAACTTGAGTGAGCGTAACTGCAAATGAGACCAAGTGCACAACAGCATCTCTACCCTCTTCAAAGATAAATAAATCATTTTGGCGTCTCATGCAGTTTAATCATAAGAATCCAAAGTAGAAATTAATACTTACATGCAGCTCAAATCTACGGAGTAAAGGAGATAAATCTAGAAGATGAATGAAGGCTGTCACGCTGTCTTCTTTACCAGAAACCCACAATACCAAAACTTTAAGATTGCATAATGTAGGTAATATGCCAATTCCCCTGCTAACCTGAACATACAACACAAAGGTAAGTACACAAAACCAAGCAAGCATACAAGGAACGAAACAAGATGTGGAGGAACATTGGGCAACATACCTCATGAGGGCTGACCTGCAAGACTAGTTTTTCTAGCTGATGCAAGTTGCCAGCAAATTGCACGCCAGCATAAGTCAAGCGATCATCACACGAATGATTGCCGACACAAAAGGAGACCTCAGTAAGGCGTGGAGCACTTTTCAAGTGAACCTTATGCCCAACATATGTAAATGTTATGAGATTCGAAGCATAAATATCAACACATTTCAAGCTATGACAATAGTAGATTGTCAAGCACTTCATATTTGAGGATGAAGCATCAACTTTTACACTGACTAGATTAGCTGCTCTTTGCAGGCTTAGGTACTCAAGAGATGAACAATTAGACAACAAGTGTTGGAGAACCTCATCAACCAATTCAACCCTCTCCAAGAAAAGATGCTTAAGAGACCTGAATTTCCCGATGCCCGGAAGAGTGAGAATGCATGAAGATAACGACAAATATTCAACAGAGGTTACTGTTTCCACTGGGAAACAAGATGGGAATGTATATTTTAATGAAACAGGGAAGAAGTCCATACGAGTAAGGGAGTCAAGATCCATCCGTTTAACCTTTTTAGCTATCGCAAAGTGAATCCAACTATCAATGTGCGAGGCTAGATCTACACCTAAGGTGCAATGAATTCTAAATTCATCAAGACTTTTCCCCTGATAGAGGTCTAAGACACCATTAACCCAGTCGACAAATTGGTATTTGTCCAAGCCTTTCGAATCCCGACCAGGTCCTAACTTGTTTACAAAATCAAAATTTAATCTAGGAACAGATTTCCACAAGTGTCTCCATCTTCTCGAGAGGATGCCAGATCGTGCAGCATTCCTCAACGATAAAAAAGACAGGATGTGTACAAGAATTTCATTGGGCAGCTCACTGATTCTATCTTCCATAGTGTTGCTTCTCTGCATAAAAAATTCACCACCAATTGAGTAGTAGGAAAACCAGGTATAGAACGAACAATCGAAGCACAGAAGCATAACATTTATAAGCAGTTTCAGAGACTCTTTCCATATTTCACAAACTAAAATAAAACCCACAAGCAATTAGATGGAGAGATTGGGATAGATTTACCTTGAAGCCGCAAAAGTAAGCAACAACACTAGTTCTACTCGGTTATTCAAATTTTTTCCAGCACGCTGGGCTTTGGGAAATTTCAATCGGAAGAGCATAATAAATACTCAAAATACAACCTTTTACTCAAACTCTAATTAGAAATCCGACTAATAATTAAATTTTATTTTTAAAAAATATAAACATATCAGGTAATTGTTTCTTTCTCTGCAAATTCCAGAAAAGATCAGGTAACATGGAATGTTGTGAATTTCATACAAAATCAACATAGACATGGAATTGTCTAATTACTTCCCCTGTTCTTGCCATAAAAATGTTATTATATATAAAAAAAAAACACTAAAAATCATCAGAGAGTCGCCATCAAAAACCAGAAACGCGAGAACAAGAAAGCATCAAACGCTGCCTAGCACAGCTAAGATTGGATGATAAAACAATACTTCCGTAGAAACAATTCCTCCGACTAACCTTTGGATTCGCTCTTTGCATTCTCTCGCCGTCTCTGCCCCAACCGTCGTACCTTAACTGGGAATATATACAAATAAAAGGGTAAAAAAGTCCGTGGACCCCACTTCGAATATTTTTGTCTAACGAGGCTTCTAAAAGATAATAGCCGTCCGATTCGTTTCCACTTTTTCTGGACCGTTGGATTATAATTAGCTGTATCCGTATGCACATAAAATGGAGCAACTAGGTTCTGATCTCCTCTATCTTCCCGTGTGCTATTAACATATTCGAGAGCTGCCGCTGGCTGTGTAGGTCTCAACCATAAGTCGCCGCAAAGCCGCCGTTTTCTTCTTCTGAGAAATTGATATGGAAGAAGAAGGGGAAAGAGTTGAAGGAGCTATCTTCAGAGACATAAGGCGTTATTTCTGCGAATATTGTGGAATCTGCAGATCTAAGAAATCTCTCATAGCCTCTCATATCCTCACCCATCACCCGGTACTCTATCTCGATTTTGCTCTGTTTTTTCAAATTTTCTAACGAAATCGTCGATTGGGTTTTTTCTTTTTCTAAAGATTTGGTTTGGGTTTGGTTCAGGAGGAAAGGAACAATGGAGGAAAGGAAGAAGAGGGAGCTTCGTCGTCGAATAATACATGTGAAGAATGCAGTGCTACCTTTAAGAAGCCTGCTCATTTGAAACAACACTTGCAAAGCCATTCCCTTGAGGTATCTTTATTTTACTAATTAATTTCGTATTCAATTGCTTTTAATTACGTCTCAATAATCATTTGCGCACCCATTAACTAATGCTTTTTGAACTCTTGGTTCATCTATTTGACTTGTGTATCAGACTTAGAAAGAATCGGCTTTGACTAGTTTGTTTTCCTTGTGTGTTCATCTGTATTAAGTATTAATGCTTTTGCAGGAATCTTTTCTTTATATGAGAAAACAAAATATCAATGGATTTTATAGCGTGAAGCATTGGATCCCACAGAAAGAACTCCAATATGCGAGAGGCTGCATTTTTACAGCTTGAATGGACTAGTATCAGGTTGGGAGACCTCCTGAGAAGCTCCATCAAGTGAGCCTCAGTCACGCGGTGTGGTATACTTTGAGGTTTGAAACTTGTTTATATGCCTGTATAAGTCATTGTTAGTTTGCTAGATGCTAGTAGCTTCTAATTCTTTTTTCTTTTTGTTACAGAGGCCATTTGTTTGTTCAGTTGATGATTGCCATGCTAACTATAGGAGGAAAGACCACTTGAATCGCCACCTTCTTCGGCACCAAGGAAAACTTTTCAAGTGTCCAATTGAGAACTGCGATCGAGAATTCGCATTTCAAGGCAACATGAAAAGGCATGTGAAAGAATTTCATGATGATGAGGATCCATCTTCCCCTGGTCTCTGTAGTCAGAAGCAACATGTCTGCCAGGAAGTAGGATGTGGAAAGGTGTTCAAATTTGCGTCAAAGCTGAGAAAGCATGAAGATGCCCATGGCAAGTTGCTTAGCTTTTTCACTTTCCAAAATTATATTAAAGCATGTCATTTGATTTAACCTTAATTCAATTATTCTTGGTTTGAAAAGAAAAGGAAGCACTCTGTATTGGAATGTGGTGATTTACCTGTTATCTGATGAATGCCTTACCAATTGCAGTGAAGCTAGATTCAGTGGAAGCATTCTGTTCTGAACCAAGTTGTATGAAATACTTTACTAATGAGCAATGCCTTAGGGCTCATGTGCAATCATGCCATCAATATATTAATTGTGAAATATGTGGGACAAAGCAGCTGAAGAAGAACATCAAGCGGCACCTTCGATCACATGAACCAGGAGATGTATCAGAGAGAATTAAGTGTGATTTTGAGGGTTGTTGCCATACATTTTCAACTGTAAGATGCTGCTAATCTTGAAATTATTTATATGCAATTTGTTTACATTTAGTCATTAGAACTTTAACATGATTGTTTGGGCCCAAGAAAGTGTTCTGTACCATAATTCTTTTCTGAGTGTTGAATTTTCTTTAATTTTTTACCAAAACACTGATAGATATTCTGTTGCAGAAATCAAATCTTCGTCAGCATGTCAAGGCTGTGCATGAAGAACTCAAGCCTTTTGCATGTAGCTTCTCTGGATGTGGCATGAGATTCTCATACAAGCATGTTAGAGATAACCATGAGAAATCAGGGTGCCACATTTATGTTCCAGTAAGTTATTTAGTGATCAATGCAATTGCTGGTGGTATATTGTCATGATTGACAAAGATTCACTGTTGGTTTTTAATTGTTTCTGTTCAGGGGGACTTTGTAGAGTCTGATGAGCAGTTTCTTTCGAGGCCGAGGGGTGGGCGGAAGAGAACATTCCCCACTGTTGAAATGCTTATTCGAAAAAGAGTGACTCCACCACAAATGGATACAATGACGGATCTGGGGCCTAATCTTGGTTGCTCTTAGCCAGATATGAGGACTAAACTTTTCTAGGACCTGCCTTCCCTCCCTATACTAAAGAAGTAGGTGAATGTAATGTATAGCATACATAGGCTATGTTTTTCTTGCATGCCCCATGTTTTTTCTTTTGTAGTTAACTTTGTAATTAAAAGGCGAAGTTTATATGTAATGAGTTATTTTAAGTTGTAGCCATTGGTGGAGAATGTTGTTTTAAACCAATAAGTTATAGTTATATATAGTTGAATTTGCATTCCCTCTTTATATGCCTAGGCTGCAGAAACATCGACCCCGGTTGTTTCCCGCAGGTAGTGTAGGGTGCAACAGTCTGTCCACCTTGGGTCTGCTGTCTCAAAGGGCTGAAAGTACTTTGCTCTCTCACAATAATAACCTACCAAAAAGGACGGGTAGAGATCTCTCTCCGTAGGATTGTTATAAAACCGTGCCTTTAATTCAAACCAAATCCATGACATAAACACGCAAGAATACACAATAAACAAGTCATTTGGACGTAATTAAATGAATTCAAAGCCATTTAAGCGTTTGATTCCATGTGAATAAAATCAAGCGATTTTTTGGAAACAGGCTGCAGGATGGATGGATAATTAAGTTAGAGTTGAACCCTTTTTGGCAGATCATTGTTGGTATAATCTCTTTTTGAGTCTTTGACAGAATGGTTGAAAAAAGGGAAATAAAAAGATTTTGATTTTTTACCTATTAAATATTTTATATATTTATTATGAAATCCTCCAAAATCTTGCCGAATTTAAGTCTTACTTTGCTAAGTTGCTTCAATTTTCAAGTTTTCACTCTCCTCTCCGAGCCTTTCCTGCCAGCCAGTGACAGTCCTTTCTCTTTTCTTTCCCTCCCGTCTCCATTGGTCTTTCTCGTGTTTCCTCCGTTTGCTTCAGCCTTAAGTTCCTAATCCCTTGTGTCACTCAAGTCTCAACAAAGTACACTTCCTCTCTTTTATTTTTTTCAAAAAAATAGTATATCTTTTTTCTTCCCATTTCTTGCTATGAATCTTCTTGAGGTTAATGAGTGATTTTTATTGAATTGGGAATCGCCGAAAAGAGATTACTTGCATAAATAATTTCATTCCTTGCAGGGAAAAAGAATTTCCATATTGACGTTGTTTTGGCTAATTGCCACGTTGCAATTCTTCGTTTTGTTTTTTGATCAACTTATGCAGGACAGTAGATTTGGAAGAAACATGTCGGTGTCATCTTATGGAAGCGAGTACAAGAATTTCAAGCAAGTTACCCGTGAACGTGAGTGCATCTTATTTTCCTCGATCAGTTACACTGTGTTTCCAGTTGTTTTCTTCATCAGTAATAGCAGTAGATTGTTCATTGAACATTCGCTCAATAGCCTAGCTGTAAGTCTATGAAATGGATTGATTCCCAAGTAATGTCGTTTGTACTAATTATAGAGTGAGCAGAAACATAGGATTGATAGAAGAGAATAGAAAACTAAGGGAACTGACAGGAATGGAGTGAAGTGAAGTAATCTAAAGTGAAATAATTTGCCTTTTGCCTTTTAGGTGTTGGGATGGAGGAAGTGATAAAAGCTCAGTTCAACATTGAAGTGAGACTGTAGATAGGATGACATGTATCATTAAGTAATGATTGGTTTTGAAAATGGTTTCATTGAGTAATGTCATGTATCTCCAATTGTCTCCTAGATGTGAGACAAAAAGAAGCTGATTGAAAGGCTAAACCATTAGGATTTTATTTTATTGCTCTTTTATGTTTTGCTAGGGAAATTGTAATTTATACTATTTAGAAATCATTAAGAGATATTCAGAATTATGCATGCTGCTTTGTGTTTGTATTAGGTTTTGCACTTAAGCTATTTCTAGTTTTGATAGTTTTGGATTATGACTTGTTGCAATTGATATTTGAATATTGAATGTTGAGATTTCCCTTTCCCTTGAATTTCTCATTTCTCTTCCCTTTTCTTCTATCTCTCTTTCTTGAATACCTCTATTTCTCCCCTTGTCCCTCTTTATGCTCTCTTCCTTTATTTTTCCTTGTCCTTTTCGTTTTCTGTATCACTTCACTCCTGGAGATATGGTAAGCAACACTCTCTCCCTCTCTCTTAGTTTTTAACATTTTGCTTCTCATCCATATTGCCATCCAAACAAGAAAAATTTAGTAAATCTCCTCACATCATTTCTCAACTCCACAATTCTCTCAATAAGAATGCAATGTAAAGTTTAAGAGCATATTAACTGAAATGGAGAAGTGTAGTCTTCTAATGTGTTTCAATTAAATTATGCTAAGCTATGTTTGGTTTTCATTCTATGGAAAGTGAACTGATTCTATATTTCTCAATTGTCTTGGTTAGTAAATGGAGGGTTGGCAAATTGTTCTTCACTAGAAATGGTTTTGGTGTTGCTTCAATTTTCTTAGATTTTTGACGATTTATATTTCTTTACTTCACTTGTTGGTGTTTTTAAGTTCATTGGGTTCTCTTTTTTGGGTGCATAGTGTAGCTATCTTGTTAACCTACCTCAAATATTTGATCCAAATTTTTTCCCAACATAAATTGGATGTATATTAGGATTGTTGCATGATATGCTTCACTCGACCAAGACAGCAGATTCAAAGTCAACGTGGAAGGTATATGCAGCTTATCTCTTCACGTCATTTATGGTTTGTAGAATATATAGGATTTGGTATCTGGCACTTCTCTTATATTTGGAAAGTCAAAAAGTTAAAAATGGAGAGGCAGTTGTGGAGCATTAAATTTTCTTTTGATTCCAGGCTTTATTTTCTACTCAGAGGCATTGTGTATAATAAAGAATAGTGTTTAATGTTTTGATGTAGAAAGAAAATTATTTGTCATGCCAGATTTCTATATAGAGGTAATGGTTTGTGAAGTTTTGTAAATTAAAACAAGAATTTGAACCTTTTTCTGTGTGTCCGTACTGATTGGTTGCATGTTGTGGAAATTTATTCTTCATTTTAATTTTTGAGATAGTTTAAGAACGGGGAAGGGGTATTGAATTTGTGCATATGAAGGCTTTACTCAGCTTCTGTAAGTGTAAAATTTAGGTTCAGACAAAATGTTGACGGTCCAAAATAAGGTTTTGAAATGACAAAATGGTGGCTTATCTTGTCTTTAAAAATGATTTCTTAAAATTTTTTACCAAATGGTTAATCTTGAGCCTTTGTTTGGGCCAGAAATTGTTAACCACAGAATTCATGTTTTTGACTGCAAATGCATCCCTAAAATCATCCTTAATGGTCAATATGATTAAATTTGGAAGTTATTCTAAAGAAGAAACTTTTGGTTGAATATTTTAGTGGAGGCACGGTATAATTATCTTCAAAATATTTGATCAACATTTTATGTGCCTCCACTTCCCCTTCCCTAGATCCATCTCTGCTACTGCAAGTTTCCAAGTTGGGACCATTTAATGGAGCATCCAAGTTTCATGTCTGCTGAAGTGTCTTTTGCAGCATGGCTCTTTTCTTAAGTTTATGTGACTTAGTTCTTACTGCAATTTTAATCGTTCTTGTATTTATTTAATATAGCTTCACGTAGGGTTTGTGTGGTGTATAGTATGAGGTTATTTTGATATCTGTAGCTCTCATGTAAGCAATAAAGCAATTTACTCCTGTTTGGAGTTTAGATGCATGCTACAACAGGATATAATATAGCCATGCCAAATAATTCTTCTCCCATATGCAGGTCTGTCTGTATCTTTCTATATATACAAATGCATATATTCCTGTGTGTCTATTAGATATGGATTGATTTAGATTGTTGTAGAATTTGTTTTTTGTAATTGTCAGATAAGCAAGCATTCACGTAAGCAAAAGCAATTTACTCCTGTTTTGAAGTTTAAATGCATGCTAGAGTGGGATAATAATTTATATATGCTAAATAATTATGCTAGAGTTTGCGAGTTTGATGGCTAGTCTTATGATTTATCTTATTCCATGTTTAAGTGTTGTGAATTTTATGACATAACTTCTGCATAATCAGGTGGTGATGGGCAGCATTATGTATTTTGTTTTGAACTTGCAGGGTTTTTTTTTTAGGATTTATGTCTTTTGCATATCTTATGACCAATGCTAATATACATGTATAGATATAGGAATATGTATGTATAAATAGACACACACCACACGGGACTGAAGAGAACAATGTGGCTTGAGCTTAGGACCTTTACAGCTCTACGCAGAGCGGACCCTTCACAATCAACTAAACTAAGCAAAGGCTTCTATTCTCTAGCTTTTCTTGCATTATTTGTTGTCTTTCTGTTGTCTGTCAAGACCTATATCTGAATTGATTATTTAGCTAATGTTATATAATGTGTGATTGGTGGAGCACGATCTTCATATGGTGCATATGCATTTATTCTTCTTTCAGTAGGAGAAAAGGAAGAGACTATGTTTTGAGAGTTATATGTTTCAGTATGTTGCAAACCACTCTTTTAAAACTAGGTTGGACCAACCAGCTCAATCAATTGGCCTTGTGTAAGTATGAGTTGTTTAATAGTATTTAGGTAGTTGTGGTTCTCCTTGTCAGATTTCATGTGTTAAAAAATTGTTGGTAATAATTTTTCCTTGTTTTGTTATCTCCAATTGATGTGCAGACCATGTTAGATTTCTAATTTCTTTGTTGAACTTCTTATGACTGTTTCCACTGATCAAATACGGTACGCTTTTATTTTGTTTTTGTTCACTCTGTAGGCTTCAAGCAACTAGCATATGATTAGTTTCAAATGTCATGATCATTTCTCTACTTGAAATATTTGTTGCGTAGATATGGTGGTGAATTGTCTGCACGAAACTTGCAAAAGATGGTTCAAGCATTGCCACAATATAGTGAACAAATTGACAAGCTCTCCCTCCATGTAGAGGTTCGTTTCTTTATATGTCAACAAATCATCTTTTGTGTATATCCAGATGAAAAAAAAGAATATTTAGTACAGAAATAACATTCTTGCTAAATATTAAGGGTAAATGGTATAGAGGTCCTTTTGTAATTAATGCTTTGATACAAATACACGGGAGACTACCACATTGGTAGACTCTCTAGTTTCTACAATCTATCTTTTCTCATATCCTGGTATCAAAGTTACACATGCTATTAGACTAGTCTCACTAAGATGGTAGGAAAACCTACTTCCAAGAGAGTGGCTTTCGCCTCAGTAATTACCTAATGAGAGAGAGCAGATGCCACAGTCGCCCATTGTGCTAGGGAACACTGGACATATTTTATATAGGTTGGAATCTATGAAGATACTAGACTAAGGTGTAGCCCTGCCACCAGATAAGGCCGTTTCATGCTAGGCATCCGGACCTACTATGCTCAAGCTGCGTCCCGGGCACACTTGCTATAAAGAATTCTTTTAAAATCCAAGACAACAAGCTATTAGGCCAGGGCCTGAGGAGAGGAACTATTTCACGCATGGATGCAATGACCTTAGACTTGAGATCGATGCAAAGGCATAGAATGAATGAATCCTATGTCATCTATACCATGTTTTGGGGCTGTCATAATGTGACAGTTTCTACTTCTGTCGTCTCTGTCTATTCCATTTAGGGAATGGGCTTATTCATTTCGATTTCTGTAAATACTTCTGTGCAAATATCTCCTCCAGCCTCAGTCTAAAAGCTCATGCAGGGCTACCTTCCATTATGTAGCTTAAAATCTTTATAAATTAAAAAAAATAAAACAAGAAAATCTTCCATTAAGTGGTCAAAAAATAAGTTACCAAACATATTAAGAAAGTTAAATTTGAAAATTGAAGTTTTCAATAAGTTGGAAATTTTCAATGGTTTATCAAATAGCATCTAAATTTGTGTAATTCTTAACCTTTTTGAATACTTTTGCTCATTAATTTCCACAAGTTTGCTGGTTCTACATAATCAACTTTGAGCCAAAGCTAAATATATTTTGCTGCATTCTGTCCGGTAAAGCTGACTATTTTAGTCGGTCCTTTAATGATTCTGGAGTGGTTTCAGTCTTGTCGTTAATACTTTTTTATATACCTTGGGCTTTGGTTCAGGTGGTTGAGCTAGGGAAAAGGACAGGTTAAGATACAAAGGTTTAAGTCAAAACTTTGTCGAGGTCCTTTCAGTCTCTTCTCAATAGCAATTTAGTGGAAAGTTAGTTGCTATTGGAGACAGGTTGGGAGGAGCCATCTCTGTGTTTAACTTCTGAGTTCCAGCAAGGTATCCAACAATTCCAGCAATGTGACTAAGACTATGTTTTCAGCTTTGATGCTTCATAAATTTATAAACTTTTCCACATGTGATCTAATGCAATGAGATATCATCATTAGCTGAGAAGTGGCATATCCAGGCATACTTAGGATTAGGAAGTAGAAATCCTGCAGAAAACACCAAGCTTTGGCCTCTAGCATCTATCTCCTTTGTTTGCTCTTAAATGGCCATTTTGTGCTCTCTTTCTCCTTTTGCGTCCTCTACCCCCTGGAAAATGAATGCAAGTATGAGGTGAAAGATAGATTGAGGCTATCGTATTTGTGATGATTGGATTAAAATTGTACGGAAGGGATTATAGCATTGGCTCACACTGAAAGGATTTTATTTATGCAGATTGCTGAAAAAATTAACAAAATGATCACAAATCTGAGGCTTAAAGAACTTGGGGAACTGGAGCAGGATCTGATTTTTGGAGGTGCAGGAATAAAGGATGTAATTAAATTTTTTAAAATAAATGAGGTAAGAGCCTGTAGAAGATTTTTTCTGAATGCATGTTGCTCGTTTTGTTAGATTTTATAAAGTCATTGTTTTATGCAGAACACTACTCGCGAGAACAAGTTGCGTTTATTGATGATTCTTGCAGCCATTTATCCTGAAGAATTAGAGGGTGAGAAAGAGCTCAACTGGATGAAGGTTGGTCTGTTTTCTCATTGTTTATTAGTAATTTCTGGTCCCTTTGGATGCCTATGTATGTAAACTAAGCATTTTCAGAATTTCCTGTTTCCCAGCTTGAATTACATTTAAAATTTCTTCGTCCTTTCTTATTTGCTTATTTATCTATTTTTATTTTTGAGTTACCAATTACATGGTCGATTTCTTTTCAGTTAGCAAAATTACCAGCTGAGGATATGAATGCTGTCAATAATATGAGATTGCTTGGGGGATCACCAGATACAAAGAAAAGCTTCACTGGAATTTTCTCTCTGAAATTTGACTTCCACAAGGTAAGTATAGCTTTTTACCTGTTAAATATAAAATGCTTTTTCTTTTGATGAGTTAGGCTTTTGACAACTTTCTATGCAATTGCCAGAGAAGGCATGTAGCTAGGACGGAATGCATTGATGTAGAGGAAACATGGCAGTTGTCACGCTTTTACCCATGATAGAGGTAGACTCATTCTAATTTTTGACCTTCCTTGTTGCTTAACATGTTTTCAATATGTTTCTATTGTGGGAACAAGCAAAGTAGAATTCAACTATCTTCTGCCATTAAAAGCTTCTTTAGCTGCAGATCAGAAGCTATGTATAAATTTCGACAATTGTTTTGGCAACATCTCTTGTCTGGACTTTTATATACTTGAGTTGACTCTAACTTTATTTCTAGGTCAGAGTGAATGTGTCTAAACAGAATACCAGGCTAATCATTCATATAACCTGTTCTCTAATAACTTATCTGTGATGTAGTGGAGCATAATACATTGTACAGCTCAATTTAATGTTGCCTAGAAAACTTCCCAATAATGACCATACTCTATTTTGGCCAATAAAAAAAATGACCATATTCTATTGACTGTTAGTCATGTTTTAAGTCCATGTTAGTCTTTTAAACTATGAACTACCAAATTTCGAATGAATTACTAGACCCATATTTTTGTCATCTTTCAGGAACTTATAGAAAACCTTAACAATGGTGAATTATCAGACAAGGAATATCCATTTCTTAATGGACCCAGTGCAACTTCCTATGGATCATTTCCTACTTCACATTTGCATCAAGTTCCTGCTCATTCAATGAGATCAAGAAGAACACCGACATGGGCTAAGCGTCCAAATGTTGATGATAAATATTCCAGGTGATTGTCATGGTTTCATCTTGATGAGTAGTCTGCATCATTTAAGGGGTGGTAGAAGGAAACTTAACCACAGTTTTTCCAAACTTACCTAATAATTTCTAGTTTGAGCATCATTTCATACCCTAGATTTTGTTTTCCTGATGTCATTTTGCAAGCTAGATTTGATGCTCTGAACTTTAGGTATTGTTTAACAATGTCAGTAGTGTTAATAGCTGTTTCATATCCCTCCTGAATAAACAACCTAATCTTAAATGGCAGTTTATGTTGATCTTGTTTGGTAATGCTATCTGGTATATGATATGCTGCCATGAAGAAAAGAGTAGCTGTCTCTCTGCCACTTTATATTCTAGATCTTTTTCCTTGTTGAAAACAAATATCTAATTCGTTTCCTAACTAACTTTGTAATAGTGATTCAATACTGAAACATGCATCCAGTGATTTGAAGAGGATGGGTTGGCGTATTTTTGTATTTATTGCAGGTGGAGCCACTCGATCAGAGGTATGAAAAAGTTTCAGTAGCAATTCCCAACGATGGTGATTGTTTCTCCTTTTGATCTTGGCTTAGTGTGAAACATAATTTTGCAGTTAAGAGTTTGTGACAAACTAACGAATAAACTGAAGCGGGAAATTGTTCTTGGCTCTTCATGTCTTGATGATCCTTCACAATTTGTATCAGCAACAGCTTTCGCCTATCATTCAAGTCTCGAAATTAACATGACTTCATAACAAATCATCCATTATTGAGCAGAGCATTGGGGATGTCCCAATGTGTTACAATATGTGGGTTTAGACAATGATCCTTGCCTAATGATGTTTTTTTCATTTGATTTGGTAGAAATTGAAGCAGCTTACAGCCCATGAACTCTCACTGGATGTTCTCAAGATCTGATATGCATTATTGTTGGTATCAGCCACAATTTGCAGTGATCTACTGCTTGGTTAGGAATTAGAATTTTCTTATCAATTGATAGATAAACACACACACACAGAGCATTTGTATCTTGGGTTTAACTCAAGTGGTAAGCTGATGGCTTCATCAATATCATCCCATTACAAGGGACGAGGGAAGAGCTAGGGGAAAGGGGGTGGGGATTGGTCGGAGTTGGAAGTGCTTCTATTGAGTATACACTAAGCATGAAATCGACAGTTTGGATTCTGTAACCATTGTACTTGCAATTTGAACTCTCAACTCATCCAATTTGGAGCATGACATGAGGAAGGTAGGCTATGGCTTATCTTTAAAGAAGGTTTCTATTGCCTACATTAAAATGGTTTTTTAAAAAGGGGAGAGAGGGATGGAGATAAAATAAATTAGAGTTTAGAGTTGAAGTTTGTTTGATTAGTGAAAAAGTAGGAGAAACTGTAAGAAAATGAGTTTGCTGTCTTTGTCTGAAATTCGGTTTCATATTAATAAATTTCAAAGATTGGGATTAAAATATAATTAAGATGAATTTATTTGAGGTTTGTGAAGGAAAAAACAGTTAATTTTTTTATTAATTAAGAAAATAAAAAAAAGAAAATAGTTAGAATTTATGAAGGAACTGTTTTTTGAATTATTTTTAATGAAAATGATATTATCATGAAAAATTTTAAAAATATGCTTTTCACTTACCATCCTACATATGCAATGTTGTTCAAAAAATTGACCCAATTTATTTTGAATGCTTTGTATAAATCAAAATCCACACTATTCTTTTCGACAATATAGTGTTCAGTGAATCATCAGATATAGAATAATCAAAATCCTAATTATCATTCCTCGATTTCTATGTCGTTAAATGAGAGATGCTCAATGTAGTTTAAAGGATTGCCTTCCTACCATCATAAAGTACCAAGTGAAGATAAAGCATTTAAAGTTATCAAATTCCATGATAAAGGAGCCCTCCACCAAGGGCGGAGTGTCCCTTTGTAATGGCCCCACAAAATTTATGAAATTTTTTATATATTATATATTTTTAATAATTTTTAAAATATTTTTTATTAAATAATTAATATAATTAAAAAAATAAAATGACTTTATAAACTCTATTCAATTTTATTCAAATTTTTAAATTTTTTTAAAATTTTTAAATTTATCCACCCATCTTTCCCTTTTTTCTTTTTTATTCTTATATTGTGAAATTATAAAAAAGTAAAGTTTTTATTTAATTTTTTTAATATATATTATTATTATTTATGTTTTTTAATTATATTCTATTTGCTCATATAT
>NW_018397262.1:1052404-1060580 GCF_002168275.2 Theobroma umbraticum
TATAGATTTTCTTTTTTAAATTTATGCAAATCATCAACCATATTTTTTTTTGTTATATAGATTATATCTTCTATTTGTCATGATTTTTTTTTCTGTTATGTGGATTTTATTTTTAGTGATTTAAATTTTTAAAAATTAAAAAATTATTGCATATGTAATTCTCAAATATAAGTTCTAGTGTTGTATTATTGGTTGTTGTTTAAAATTTCACTAATATATTATTTTTTATTCATCCTAATTATATAAGAAAAAATTATCTTTGAGTATATATTTTTAATGTGCTTTATATTTTATATTTAGTTCAAAGGAAATTATCTTGAATATAAGAAGAAATTATTAATTCTATATATTGTATTTAACTATTTTTATTTTATGCATTATAGTTTAATATTTAGTGTTATAAACTTAAATATAATAAAATAAAAATATTGATGTTGACTACATTAATTTTTTAATTGATTATATTGAGAAAGATAAGATTTCGAAACAAAATAAATGATAAGTTTCTTATAAATAATTTAATTTTTTATATTCAAAAAAATATTGTCATTGTCAAATAAAACTTTTCTAAAGCACTATTGTCTATTATAAGTTTTTTTTTGTTTCTTTTGATTTACATGTTATATAAAATTATTATCTATTATAAATCTTTTGATTATTAATAGTTAAGTTCAATATATTAGTTTTAAAAATTTTTAATTTTAATTCTCCTTAACTTTTGACCTCCCAATAAAAATTGGTTAGTTTCGCCCCTGCCCTCCACACTGATTGATCTCAAGAACAAGACATCCAATGTTTCGAAAAGGCCTCCCTTTCTTTTTTACCACAACAAACTTGTCCCATGATTCACAACATTCTTATTGACATTGTTATAAAACAGTGAACATAATAAAAAACCAATAACTATATTTTAATTGATAATCAATTTTCAACAAATACAAATTTTAAAATGAAAAGTTTTAAAGTCTTCTTTAAAACCAATTGGATAGGGAGAATTTAAGAGAACTTTTTGACCTAATGCATATAAATGCTGTTACATGCAAAATGACATGCCCATAAATAGAAATTAAGAGTTTAGATTTTATAAGTAATGGCCTTGCAATTAGTTTGAGGTGTTTAATAAACGATTCTGCTAGACCATTTTGTGTATGAACAGGAGTAATAAATTGTTCAACATTTATTTCAATTGACATATAATATTCATTAAAGATTTGAGATGTAAATTCACTAGCATCATCAAGATGAATCTTAATTACAGAATCAGGAAAGTATGATCGCAAACGAATGATTTAGGCAAGTAATCTTACAAATCATGGGTAAAATACCTTAACTCTCCTAAGTTTTGAATGAAATTACATGAAGGTTTATTAATTTTCGAAATGAACACTTCACCCCAAAACTAGAAACATCATTAACATAAATAATGAACAGACTATAATACCTTTTCTTTTTTATTAATTTAAAATTTTTATTATACTTTAAAAAAATAAAAAAAATAAAGAGCACTAATCTGTGCTTCCCAGCTCCACAAGAAAATGGAGCATCGACCAAGGGACAGGAGCACTAGATCGGTGCTCCCCTTAGGGAACTCGATTCTCCTTTAGAGAGCCACGATCGGGCTCCCCAAGGGGAACACTAGATCTTGTGCTCCCTTAGAAAGTCTGATCAGGGCCCCCCAAAGGAGCTTCGGCACTCCCCAGTGGGAAGCTTTTTTTTTTTTTTAACTAATAAAAAATAATAAAATTATATAATTATAATTATAAAAATTAATCAAGTGTAAACTTATATTTCTATCTTAGCCACGTTAACAAGTTGAAAAAAATACTAACAGTTGGACCTACGTATTCAGCGAAAAATATTTTTTTGGGATGAAGTGTCCATTTCGAAAACTAATAGACTTACGTATAATTTCTATCAAAACTTAAAAGGGTCAGGGCATTTTATTCTAAAATCATTAGTAAACTTCAAGTTTATTATAGTATGAGTTTTAATCATTCTAATATTGTGTAGTACAATCTAGAGAATAAAACAGGTAATTTTTTCAACACATACTTTCTACTCGAGATAATAGATATAATATAGAGGTATTAAATGTCTTTTTCATTTATTTTCTCAATATGATATATATTCCGACAAATATTTTTAAAACTTAATAAACTTCTTTGAGACTTAGTAGAAAATAATATATCCTCTATTATAAACTTTGTTCCTTTGGGTAATAAAATATTAGCTCTTCTGATGTTTTT
Organism: Theobroma umbraticum; assembly: GCF_002168275.2. Classification (NCBI taxonomy): domain Eukaryota; kingdom Viridiplantae; phylum Streptophyta; class Magnoliopsida; order Malvales; family Malvaceae; genus Theobroma; species Theobroma umbraticum. The sequence continues at coordinate 1,054,651 of NW_018397262.1, forward strand.
AATTAATCTTGTACTATCAGATATTGTATTGACATTGGTTTTATCCATTGTCAAATGAGGAAAATATTTCTTGTTTTTAAATATAGTGTGCACTGTAGCAATGTTTGCAAGACATATATTTACATAATGAATCTTAGATCCAATAAGATGAATATCCATATTTTTTTCAATAAAAAAATATATACAATAAGAAACTTACAAATTAACATAAAAGAACATTAAATATAGAATTAAAATACATAATTAAAGCATATCATTTAAATATAATGAAAACATATAAAAGTATCTTTATAAAAATAGTTATACTAAAATATACCAACTATTAGTAAGAAATTTCATTATTGGTATTTCTATTACCAATCAAATTATCAATTCCTTTTTCAAGGTGAACAAGAAGTCAATAATGGATATTTTCATTACTAATTATATGATCAATTCCTCTTTTAAAGTAAACAAGAAAATCAATAATGTCTTAATGTGTTTTTTAACTTTCAGTGATACTTGATAAAATTTAAAACATATAAATACGTAACCAATAGCGTTTCATACCATATTGATGACAAGATATCTTCTGCATTCCTTTCATTCTGTCCACTTTTATCTTTTTATTATATCTTTTCAACATTCATCCATCCCTTAGTGGATTAAAACTATTCATCCACCTATTGTGGATTAGAAATTTTCATCCACTTTTAATGAATAAAATTATCCATCCACTTCTAGTGGATAAAATGTATTCTTAAAATTAGAAAAGTGATAGTATATATTATTATGACGACCACTTCCATATTGATTAAATGATATTGCATTCATTTTAGGGAATTGACAGTTATATGATTTTTTTTATTAATAACTCTTTTGTCTCATTCGCGAATAAACATTAATGATTTTTCATTAATAACTATATAATAGCAAAGTCACTTTAATTCAAATTAAGGTTGATTTTTAGAAAATAAAAATATTAAAGAGATATTAAGTCACTTACTTGATTTTTTTAAATTAGAAATTAAAGACCAACTATTGAAATCCTTCAAAGGATAAAGATGATGAAAACAAAATAATAACCACACTTACTTGATTTGCTAAAATTAGATATCAAAACCAAATCATTGAAATCCTTTTGAAACTTGAAGATTATAGAACATAATAATATCAAAACTTGAAAGATTAGAGAATTGTGTTGATAACGTGTTATAAAATATAACTTGAAATAATAATTATAAGGGAAATATAAGAGAAAGTATTTAGAGGAAGAGAAAATATTTAAAGAGAGTAAGAAGATCATATTCAAGTATGTATTTACAAATGAAGTGAGGAGACCTATTTATAGACTAATAATTTCTTATCTAAATAGAATTTAGAACATAAAAATAATATTAAAGGATTAGATGGATGAATTAATTTCTAAATTTAATTCAATCTAATTTATATCCAAATCTAGATATATATATATATAATATAAATAGATATTTACAAAAATATTCGTAATAAAATTAATTTTGTAAATATTTCAATTTTTTTAAAAAATTATTTATTCTAAAATTATTTTTAATATGTAAATTTTTCCTTATGATGAGAAAGGGAGTCATCTGACACATGCAATTTAATAGTCGTTATGTTAATGATAAGTTAATAAATAGATGACTAGCATCTTTCACACTCGTAAATTGATTGACTTGATTTATCACATCTCGAAAAAAACCAATTTTATCCATTGAAAAAGTCATTTCAATGTCCACGTATAAAGCAACAGTGGATTAGTCATGAACCTAATCACTAATAAGTTCACTTTATATAAATGATATCTTCTGATATTCTTATATATAAATAAAAAATAAAATATTATTTAAGAAAGGTGAATATTTACTTAAATTGTAAAGCCTATTTACTTGATTACATGACATCCCTATTCCCTCCCAAGAAACTTAAATTCAAACAGTTCGTTTTTATTTTGGATAAATTTCCTTTGAAGAATTTCTTCAATAAATAAGGAATAATACAAAAAATTATCCAATTATTATTTATATTCGACAACAGCTATTTTACAGAACACATAAGGGTATTTCATGACAAGGAGAGTGGGTGTAAACAAAAAATAAATTAAAAAAAAAAACAATTTAATCACTTCACCAGTATCCAAGCAGCTCCTGGACAAAATGGAGCTTACTTTGATGGTAAGGATTGGGTTGAGATCATATAAGATTTTATCACTGATCACTATCTTTAGCAAATGTTCCATGCTTTCTCTTCTTACTCCTTTTCTTCAATAATCCTTTCTCTGCTAGTGTCTTTAGTTTCTACTTTTTACGTTCTTTTACTTTCCATTCAAACCCATCATCCATCCTCATCTTCATTGATGCCACTCGTTTTGCCTTACAGACCTGCAAATTTGATATTAACTTCCATAAGATACTGAAAATTCTTGTTCTGTTAATGTTAATTACATTGAATACCAACTCCTTACTGTTGCCAGAAGCCACAAACCAGCACAAGTTATTAGTGATACATAACCTGCCCTTACAGTACAAACTAAAAGGTATACAGCATCCATTTGCAAGTGGTTGGGTCCCCTTCCTAAATCATAGTACATATTTGATATATAGGTAGTAGAGTTAACAAGGCAGACCTAACAGCTTCAATACATAGACCAGAAGCATCCACATGCAACAGCAGAATTATTTTCTTCCTCAAAATAAATGAACAGGACAAACTAAACAAAAACACATAATCTCTAGGCATATTATCTCAAAGTTTTAACAGAATTTACCATGCATTTCAACCTCAGAGCTGAGGTGCAATTGCATATGCAGGTCACATACTGCCAATTTATGACGGTTGATATGTCCATGTGAATAGAAATAGAATTTAAGCAGAACACTACTGAATTGTATGTAAAATACCAATCCAAGAAAACTAGGCAAGCAACAAAAAGAAGAATCTAAGAGGTCATACCTTTGTAAAATTGGAAAGGACTTCATTCTCTTTGCATTCAAAATTTTCCAATTGTTTTCCTGCTCATCTTCTATTTCATGAACAAGATCCAGATCATTCTGCAAATTACATTCCTCTGTTAAACCAGAGACCTCATAATCCCAAGGGCCTCTCTATTAGATCTGAAAAAGACTAGATAATTCATAAACCATGTTACATACTGTATGCATTAAGACATTGAAACACATACGAATGCATTGCTGTTGGGAGTTGATGGACAAGAGAGAAGAGGACATATTTTTATCAATAAGTTTTTAATCTGAGAGTGAAAGAAAGAGGGCTTTATTTACTAAAAGAGGAGAGAAACATAATTTTAGTTAATTATCCCCAGAAAAACAAACCCTTTCTATTCCAGTTAGATAATTTTCAACTGACTAAAATAACACTTGCAATCTACCATAAAAACTAATATCATAAAAGCAAAAACCAAAGAGATACACAAGCCCGAAACAAGAAAATCCCCCTATTATGAAAATTCATATGATTATAAAACACTGCAATTCATGCATGGTTGCATCCCCAAATCATACATATGAAGCATAATTCCTGTAAACATGCTCCTAGAAGCAGAGGAAAGGCACCAAGGCCTAAAGGGTGATAAACATTGCATGGCAAAGGTAATAACCATTGTGACTACATAGGTACAATTACCATGAATTTATTCTTAATCACATAACCAAGTTGGGCATCAATCAGACAAACATCTAATAATGGTCTATTGTTAACCAAAACTCTTCTAACTTATCAATAACATGGGAAATTGTTCCAGAACAACAGAAACACGCTAAAAATAAAGTTAAAGCTGATTACCCAGAAAAACAAATAATCATGAGAAAAAAGGTCATCTATTATTGAAAAGATAAATCCTGTTTAATACTCATCAACTGAAAAAAAAAAAAAACTTATTCCTAATAGTCAATCCATCAATCGTCAGGATCGACACCTTCAAAAGCAATTCGTTCTCCGCTCTAAGTGCAGCTTCTTCTTCCGGCGTATAATCGTTCTCTATTCCAAAAAACCTCCTCACATACTCCACGCTCTTATTCTTAATCCTATCAGCCACGGCCTGATTCAACATATCAAGAAGCTCTTTTATATTCAGATAATTTGCAGCCAAGATCATGTCTTTCAGAGACTCATTATCACGTGCCTTGACGAACTTTCGTCGTAAGTCTGACTTGTTCGTCGACCGATGAGGAGGTGTCGCGAGCACGGAAGGCTAGATGGGATTTACAGTACTCGATTATGGCAGAGAGGCACGCAGAGGAGACGTTGGGGAGAGGAATGGTATCTTCAGAGGCGTCGGAGTTTTCGTCGAAGAAGGTTTTGATTGTGCCGAACTCCATGGCTATCGCTCTCTCGACTTCGAATTCGTGATTGTCGGCGGTTCGCAGGGTAATTTTCTTGGTCTCAGCGGCGGGCATCGACGTTGACATTGTGAAGAGCAAAACAGAAGGGTAGGGTTACGGATTTTGATGGGAGTTGAAGTATTTGGAGAAGACAAGTTCTGATTCGGATTTCAGTATAAGGGGGAGAGAGCGTCGGGAGGGGTGATGCTGCTTTTATCGCGGCGATTTGTGAAAATAAATAAAACATAAAAAATTAGTGCTACTGGTTTTAGTTTAATATGGTTTATAACTTCATTCCAAGTCTAACTAGGACTATTAGTATAATAATGTCAGCCCAAAACTTTCTTTTTATGTCTAACTAGATCATGTTGATTATTTAATTAAAAGATTACATGCTACACAAACTAAAATTATTCTTTTAAATTCCTTTCTGTTTGTCATGAGTTTGACTCTTAATAAAATATTATATTATTTGAAACTCTAAGGTAGTAAAAATGAATAGTCCAAATACCCATTAAGTCTTTATATTCATACATTTTATTCATTTTAATCTTTATACTCAAAATCATAGTAATTTAGTTTATTGATTTTAGAAATTGTTTCAATTTAATCCCTCCCTCTAACGACATTCAATTTTATCGTTAAAAAGGATGGCATCAGCATTGTTGACATGGCATATTTTTTATAATGTGTCACCACATGATGATATGGCATGTCACGTGATACCGATGTGATTATGTTGCAGTGGCACATGGCACTAATATGAAGACGCGGTAATGCTAACATGGCACTAATATGCTAGCGTGTCCGTATTACATAGCAGATAAAAAAAATTTAAAAGAAAATTTTTATACTACGTTATAGGAACTAAATTAAATAAAAATATATAATACAATGATTAAATTGAATAAAATTAAGATGTTGAGAAACTAAATTAAAAAATATAAATATTTAAGTAGATGATAGATATACTTATTAATAAGCTAAATATTTAAGTATAAAAGATTTATGATATTAAAAATATATATATATTTTCTTACTTGATTATTTGATTGCAAAGTACTTAAATTAATTTATTTTCTTTGCAAAAATTAAGTTTGAATTCTCCTTCCATAATAAAAATTTGAAAAAACTTTCATACTTAAAGTCAAATTTAAATGACTAACTTGCATTATATTAGAATAAAATAATATAAAAGACTAAATAAATTTTTTTCTTTTATTTGTAATAGTGCAAAAATTTAAAATTTATTTAACTTAGTTTTTAACTTGAGTTGAACTCAAATTAGCAAAATAAGTTGATTTAGTTTTTTCTTTTAAAAAATGAAGAATGGAGATATGGAGTTAACAATAATTATAAAAATAATTTTTCGTCCTAACTTACTTAATTTGGGCATGACAAATCTCTTATTACAATCATAGAATTTGTACCACTCCATCCCTTCAATTTTTTATTTTGTTTAATATTTCAAGTTATATTTTTTATGTTGAAATTTTCTAGATTGGAGACTGCATTTATGATTGTTAGAGTTAAATATAATTGCAAATATTTGTACGATTTTATTTTATATTTACAAATTTTTTGTAGATC
>NW_018397262.1:1060590-1124747 GCF_002168275.2 Theobroma umbraticum
ATTTAAATTTAAATTTAGCAAAAATTAATTGTGATATTTGAACTTAAATAAAATCGTTTTATAAGAAACTTTAAATAAATTTAAATAAAAGGCAATTAGCTAAAGGTTGAATAATTTCAAAAGAATGGGTATTTGTAAATTATGAAAGTTATAATTAAATCAACCTATTTTGCTAATTGGAGTTCAACTTAAGTTAAAAATGAAATAAAATAAATTTTAAATTTTTATACTATTATAAATAGAAAGAAAACAGAATTTGTTTAATCCTTTTATATTATTTTATTCCAACATATTACAAGTTATTCATCTAAATTTGACTTTAGTTATGAAATTTTTTCTAAATTCTTTTATAAAAGGAGAATTAAAACTTTTAAGACCATAAATCTTTTGCACTTAAATATTTGACTTATTAATAAGATAAATTAATGTAAATATTCTAAAATCAAATAATCAAATAAGAAAATATTTATATATATTTTTTAAGACCATAAATCTTTTGCACTTAAATATTTGACTTATTAATAAGTATATCTATCATTTACTTAAATATTTGTATTTTTCAAATTTTTTTTCAATTTAATCCATTTACTATATATTTTTGTTTAATTTTGTCCTTATGATATGGCACAAACTTTTTTTAAAAATTTATGATCTGTCACGTGGTATTGACATGTGAATATGTCAGCGACACGTCACCATATTAGTGCCACATGGCATTACAGGTCATCACGTTCGTGCCACATGGCATGTCACATCATCATGTGGTGCCACATCATCAAAATATGCCATGTCAATGTTGACATCATCCTTTTTAATGGTAAAATTGGATATTATTAGGGAAAGGGACTAAATTGAACAAAATACATGGGTACAGGGACTTGTTGCGTCTTTTGATTAAGAATTGTAAATAAAAAGTATAACAAGGAAAAAAATTATGAATTATTAATAAAATTTTAAATAAACTTTTATTCTTTTATTGCATTCAATCAAATCTTTATATTTTTATTTTGAATCAAATAAATTTTTATAATTAATTATTGATTAATTATTATTAGTTAAAATGATTGTTATGTTATGTCGTGTGGTGCTAATGTGATATGTTAAACATGTAATAATTGATTATGACATAACATATTGATATGACATGATAACATGTCAATGTGACATTTTTTCTTTCTACATTAACACTATATCAACATCACATGTACATAAAATGATAAGTGATATTTTGATTAATAATAATTAGTCAACCATTAGTTATAAACACATATTTGGCTCAAAATAAAATATACTGACTTGATTGAACATAATAAAAGAATAAAAATTTATTTCAAATTTTTAAAATAATTTAGAGATTTTTTCAAACACCATGCCTAAATAAAATCTATATTTTACTCATGCATTTATAAATGTCACTTATACAAAATAAGACTCATGAGATAAGGTTATGTATGCAAAATAAGTTAAAATTAATATGTAGTTATTAAGTTAGATTAACCCATTATTGGCGAAATAAATCTTCCTTTCCTTAAATCACTTTCACACTGCCACATATGTAGTTAGATGAAAGATATTTAAGTTCGATTGATTCATCCAAATCCAACTCAAACATGAGTAATTGACAAAGTTAAGTTGGAATATCTTAATAAAAAAATACTATTTGTTTTGGTTCTTTATCTTTGTTATAATAATTTTATCTTATCTCACATGACAATAATTTATTGATCTGATTGTAATATCTCATTATGAATTAAATAATTTAAGTATAAATTGATGGAGAAAAAAGGTAAGACAAGTTGCATGACTCATCTTAATATTCAAACAACTTTGATCAAAATTTTTATTTTTTAAAATAATTTTTATATAAATATAATATAAAGTTTATATTTGATGCATTGTTATTAGAGGGGACAAATGGGTGGGTTGAGTTAGGACAATTTCTATTCCAATTCTAACTAGGAATAACAATACAATAATGTTAGCACAAATATATAAATATATTTATTATGAATATTTTTGTGAATATCCATTTATGTTATGTATATGTAGATTTGAATGTAAATTAGATTGGATCAAGATTAAAATTTAATCCATCCATATAATCCCTTGGTATTATCTTCATCTTATAAACTCTATCTAGATAAAGGTTTATTAGCCTATAAATAAGCCATTCAATTCATTTTAAATACTCACTTGAACAAGATTTTCTTACTCCTTCTAAATACTTTCTCTTATAATTGTTCTTTCAATTATAACATGTTATCAGTAATATTCTCTAATCTCTCAAGTTTTAGTATTATTTTGTTTTCCTCATCTTCAAGCTTCAAAAAGATTTCAATGATTAGTCTTTGATTTTTAATTTTAGCAAATCAGATAAGTGTTTGTATTATTTTGTTTTCATCATCTCCAAGCTTTAAAAGGATTTCAATGCTTGGTCTTTAGTTTCTGGTTATAGCAAATCAGGTAAAAAACTTCATATCTCTTTGGTGTTTTCATTCCCTAAAAATCAATCTTAATATGAATTTTGCTATTATGTAATATTTTTATTACTAAACAAAATAACTAGCTACTAATGAAAAATCATGATTCCATCTATTCCTTAAAAGTAAAGGTAACATCATTTGACAATTATGGTCATAGGCATGAAAGAAATCACCATTATAGTTTACATTAATTACTATTCTAATTCTAAGAATAATTTTATCCACCAGAAGTAGATGTATAACTTTATCCATTAGAAATGGATGGGTAACTTTACCCACCAGAAGTGGATAAGTACTTTTAACCCACTAGGAGTGGATGAATAATGAAGAGATATAAGAAAAAGATAAAAAAGTACAAAATAAAAGGAACATAGAAAATATTTTGTCATCAATTGGCATGAAAATGAAAAGTCATTGTTCACGTACTTATTATATATCAAAGCATCTTGTTGAATTTTATCAAAGCATCAATGAATGCTAAAAGAAAAAAAAAATGTTGAATTTTACCAAGCATCATTGACTACTAAAAAAACTATCCAAGCAAATTTTGTTAAAAATGATTTTAACCATGGTCATGTTAATATAACACATCAGGATGTTACAAATTTTCTTATCCATTCTGAAAGAGAAATTAATCATTTGATTAGTAATGAAAATATTCAAGAATGAAATTTCTTAATAGTTTGTGGCATATTTTAGTATAACTTTATCATGAAGATATTTTTATATGTTTTTATTATATTTAAATAATATATTTTTATTATGTATTTTAATTAATAAATTATATATGTAATGCTCTCTTATGTTAACTTGTAAGTTTTTTATTATGTATCTTATCATATCGAAGAAAAATATTAATATTCATCTTATTGGATCCAAGATCAAAGATGAATATATATGTATAGTAGATATTACTACAATGTACACTATATTTAAAGATAAGAAATATTTTTCTCACTTAACAATAGAAGAAATCAATGTAAATGCAATATCTGGTAATGTAAGATTAATTGAAGGCTCTGAAAAAGCTAATATTTTATTATTCATAAGAACAAAGTTTAGAGCAAAGGATGCATTATTTTAAGCTAAGTCTCAAAAAAAAATTTTAAGTTGTAAGGATATTCATTTGGATGGATATCATATTGAGACAACGAATAAAGAGACAATTAATATCTCTATATTACATCTATTATCTTGGATAAAATGTGTGTCCTAGAAAAAATTGTTCGTTTTGTTCTTTGGATTGTATTATACAAATATTAGAATTATTGAAACTCATGTTATAGTAAACTAGAACTTAACAAGGATTTTAACGTTTAGCATGACTAGTTATGCCATCCCGGATCAATAATGATGTTAATAATTGTTAAACATAAGTATAGCAATCTATTGAAAAGCTAGAAAATTTTTCAATCTAATGAATTCTCATGTGCTACTTACTTTGAAGGCAAATTAATTAAAATCTAATGAATTCTTCAATATTATACGATACGCAATATATATCGTACAATACGATACTAATAGAATATGATATGTATCTACAACTGTATCGTATTTAATCAAGATCAAAAATGTATTATATAATATGCGATATGTATCTTATGATATGAAAGGCATATCATACTATACAGTCAATACAGTTTTTATAAAGTAAATTCTAACTAATTATTAAAAATTTTATTTTTTATTATTTTTTGAGTTGAAACATTAAATTATTCCTTTGCTCTAATGTGGATTCATCTAGTCTTGATTATATATGGTATAAACATGGGTATGACTTGATTTTCAGGTTCTTTTTCAAATTATTTGAAATATAATAAAGGGTATGGTAAAAAAATTTGGATGGAAAATGTTTTATGATCACAAATGTAAATATTTATTTTTATATTGGAAGCATGTAACATGTGAAACCCTTTCAATTAAAAGCAAGCAACTAGTGATTAATTAGCTTTAAAAACAACTATACAATAAACTAAAATAGTTGAAAAGATAATTAAAGTTACTTCAAGAAAAATTAAACGTAAATGAAGGGAAAATATTATATGGTGCTTCGAAAAGGTTAAAAGTGTTTATTAAACAAAACAATGATATATTATTAAATTTACAAGTTCAACTAATATATATTAATTTTACATTTATTACTTCACAAGTTCAACTAATATAAAAATTTTACATATTTAAATTTGCATCATAGTTCGACTAATATAAATTAATTTTACATTTAGTAGTTTACGTAAAGAGAAAGTTGGTAAAGATGGTTAAGATAGTGATGAATATAAAGAGAACAATGATTCAAGTTTCACTAATTATAAAACTTTATAACATTATGTAAAATATAATAATATATAATATAATATTTTGTATAATCAGGTTAAACAGTTACTGGGTACCCCATAATACCTGAAACAAATATAATCGGTTTTAAGTTTCAGATACCCTGAACTTGAGTCAGGTATTAAAAGCAACACCTAAACTCCCCCATAAATGATTATGAGGTACTTGAACCTTATATTATCTGATCGGGTACTTGCAGATATCCAATTATTAATTACCCATTTACGTCCTTAGTTTAGACCTATCAAGGTTCAATTATTAATTAGCTATTTACATCCTTAGTTTAGACCCATCAGGGTACAAGTGAATATGGATTCGAGTTGGAATCATTTTCGAGTTTGGATCAATTTAGATACATGTCAATTCGAGTTGGGATTGAACGAATTTAGATTGTTATTTTCTTTTTTAATCAGATTAGATTAAGTTAGGTTTAGGTTTGAACAAGTTTTTCAGTTTTGAATAAGCTTTATCATTTCTTGTCATTATATACACACACACAAAGTTAGAGTTTCCAGAAATAAAAATTGGTTGAACGGGAGATTAGTTTTGAGTTTCAAATAGTCGTGATTAAGCTCAAACTCTATATTTTATTGGTTTCTTGATTACGTAACATTACAACAATTTGAATGTAATAAAATACTAAGAACTTGTTTGAATCCTCATGAATAGTTCAAGTGTTCTTTTAGATATTATGCCTTCTAAATACAATAGTTTCTCTCTAACACATAACCACTAAAAAAAAAAACACTCGCAAGAAAAAGAATAGACAAAAATATTAAATAAGTTTCATAACTATTTCAAATTTTTTTTAAAAAAAAGTTTTTTATTCTTTTATTTTCTCTAAAACAGTTTTCATTATGTAAATTTTCATGTATAAGCTCTTGTGATGAGAAAAAAAGTCACTAGACACATGCAACTTTCAAACTTGTAACTAGGTTACTGTCGTCTTTCACACTCGTAATTAGATAATGTGACCTTTCACTTTTAAATGTGGTGGAATTGGTTGACTAGAATTATCATGATATAATGACTAATAAGTTCACCTTATACACATGATACTTTTTGATATATTTAAATATAAATAACAAAATAAGCACTTATCCATGTATAATAAAAAATAAGAATTTATTTCAAATGTTAAATAGTTTAGCAAAGAAATACCTCTATAAAAATTGTAAAGCCTATGGGGTTAAACTCATTTGTTGTGCTGTAAAGTTTGAGTTTAAAAATAGAACTTGAGTTTTGAGTTCAAGTTTATATGAAAGATTGAGCTCAAACTTTATACTGTATCGACTTTACTGTATTTATATATGTAAAAATAGAGCAAAATGGAGCAATTAAAGATATATAAAACAGTTGTGCTTTAGTTTTAGATATATAAAATAGACCTCAAACAGCTTTGTTTTACTATATTTTTAGTTTTATTCTGTTTTTTTTTTTTTTTACTATGGAGCAATTAAAGAATTTTTCCACCAAAAACTAAACTTTCCAAAAATTAAGATATAAGATCCATAAAATTTATTATAATAAACTAAAGATGTTGAGAAAGGAAAAAACTAGGAACGACCTAAATAATCGATTCCCAATGCTTGATATTGTCTACAATATCAAAACAGTTGTATTGTCTTATCTATTACACAATAAAAAAAATAAAAAAATTTTAATTAGTTTAAGAACAATTTTTAAGTATTATATCTTCTTTGTTTGTTATGCTGTGATAAAACGCATTATTTGACTACTTATTTATTCATCCAACTTGATTCTTTAACAGCATTACACCTAAACAAGATTTCTTACCAACAATCAAATGACGACCAATGGTAGGAATCTTCCCAATACAACTGATAGAATTGCGTCTGTAATCACATTCAAGTGTATGTCTCACCTACAATATTCACAGTGTAATCTGCATCCAGCAAATCTGAAAACTCTCATGTAAAGGATAAGTTTGTGAAGAAAAAAAGCTTACAAGCACATGGAGAAAACACCCCATCTTTAGAGAGAACGTAGAACCCTCGATTTTTTTATGGGAGTGGGGGAACCCAAAGGGGTGCTCGACTCCGTATAGCAGACAGTAAGACCAATTCAGTGACTTGTAAATTGAGAAGGGTATTAAGCAAAGATCTATTGGTGATATCAACAGAAAAAGATGAGTGGTGCAATTTACATATATCAGCTAGGACTTGATGTCTTTACCACTGTTAAGAACCCGATGCAAATGGAATGCTTCACCCTGGTCCCCATTTGCCGACCTTCTCTCCAAACAGCAAGCAGTTAGCTGCCTCAGTAGTTTCTCAAGATAAGAATGTAAGCAGCCTTGCAGATCTTTCATATTGGGATTTGTCGATAAGATCATAGCATTAACTGTGTCTGCCACAACATCACGTTGTGACTCTTCAAGAAGATATCCAACAGAGGACTCCTGTGGATGTTCATATGCCAGCAGAGCACCACAGTCCTAATAGGAAAACCAACTAAATATTAGCTTTGGACGCAACTGAAAAAATAAGGATCTGGCTCTAATTTTCTCAGCTCAAAGATAACATCGAACAAACAGGCCAGACCAAGAAAACATGCACACACGCGCGCACACACAGAAATGATGCATACAAGTATACATGCAGACCAGACCAATTGCTCATCACTATCTAAAAACACACAAGGGGAAAAGACGAGTTGTGCATCTTGGTTTTCTTAAACCTATGCACTAAACAGAACCAAATCATATCAAGCTTGTATTTGCAGTTATGGTGTGCTAAAACATGGCCAACTGCGTTAACATAAGCTCCAAATAAAAGTAATTTCAAATACTAAGCACATCCCTAACGATAATGTTGTCATGTCACACATTCTAAAAGCAAGCTCAATAGGTTGAAGAGAAAAGTTAAGAGAGGAATTTTCGTGCTACCTGCACTAAATCATCAAATCCATCCAACCCAAAAAATTTTGCCAATTCCATCCTTCCATACTTAACAGCCTCTTCCAATGCTCCAACCTACACACATCAGGTACATATATCTCAACAAACATACAAATATGCATCAATCATCTCATACTAACATACCATCTCAAACACACAAGGATAAACTGTGTTGTTCAGGAATCAAAGGTCATAAGCATGCAGGTTTTTTCCTTTCTTTATTTTTACTTCTTTCAGTTTTGGTTGATAAATAACCATGCAATATTTGCTACCCATGCTACCATGGTTTTGCAATGTGCATACAACTTCTTCAGGCTTCCTTGTAAAATCAGATAAATGAAGCAATGCAATGTTTTTATACAAGCATGCATAAACCGTCAAAATTTTTATTCTAAGCATCCTAAAACTAATTGACAATGGCAAAGAGACATCTTTTACATTTAAGAACCCAAGGTACCCAAACATATCAATGTGATGACATACTTTATCACCAATTACAATTAACCTATCACGAGCATATAGATCACACAATAGCATAAGAAGCCTATTGCATGAGGGTCAACAACTGAAGCGCCAGACCTGAGCTGTTACAGTGTTCAATTTTATTATAGACATCCTACTGAAATAACAATTAGCTTCACCACAAAATTTGATATGATGCCAGAATTCAAAAGTTGTTTCTTTGCTTATTTGTTATATTATTTGGTTTTTGTATTTTGTTCTTCTGCATCCGTTGAACATGGTAAGACCATTTGTTTCAACTATTGATATTGAGCCTACACCCGAGCATTTAGCTCATTAGTTGGTGCATGATCTCCCTGCCTAAAAAGCAGGGTTCGAATCCCCCTTTCTCCAATTATTAAAAAAAAAAAAGGGAAAGAAAACCTGTTGATATTGAGCCTATAGATGAGGGGAGTGTTAAGTAGTGTTATAGCAAGTCTGGGATTTCTTGTGGCTTCTATTCAGAATATGTCTCCTAACCCAACCAAAACAATAATTTAGGCTAGAAATGCATCAAAAAATTCAAAATAAGCAATGTATATCCAGTTCTTAGAAAATATTACAAATCAAACTATTTTTCATCAGATGTTAAAACATGACATATAAGTATTTTTCTGTAATCAGTATCTTGTTGTAAAAATAAAAGATACGAGTAAACAAGCAATATACAGGAAAGAATATTTACCCGAACCAATTCAATAAATTTTTGGCAGTGTAGCAGAAAGCATGTAGCAGATTTTTCTTCCTGAATGTAAATGGACATAACAGAAAGATTATACATCAATCCAAAAAAGTCTTAACCATATCAAGTTCATTGAGTAATGAACAAGCAGTATAGAATATTGCCTCAACACAACTAAATCCATTCCTCAACAGTTTTTTCACCATTTTAAATTTGAGTGTGAGAAGAAACAATAACACAATCTTTATACATTAGCAAGCAAATACAAGACAAGGAAAATCACAAATGCTGTGGCAAAGATTTAAATATCCAGGCATAACCTTAAAATCTGAGAGTAATTAGGAGTTTTTAGCCTCTCAATGTAACTATTCCCAGTAGATATAATATGCACTTCTTCCCTCCAAGTCCCTCTTCCCTCTCTTTTTATTCCAAGGATGGAATGCCATGAACATTAACCTGTTCTGCAGTATCCCTTACTAACTAACCCAGTTTAAACATCCCTATCCCAAGCACTCCTCCAAAGTAACTAAACCTGTTACAATTCCATCCCGACAGAGGCAGAACAAGTGTTTTCTTCGTTTTTCCCCAAAGAAACCCAATTCATTCACATGTGACTATATATGTATCATACAATATCCATACAAGTAAAATAACCTGTCATAACAGATGGAGAGAGAGACAGAGGAGAAGGAAAGAAAAGAATTATTAAAGTAAAAAGCACAAATGCAAGTAAGATTTGATATCAAAAAATAAAGCCCTTCCCATTAAATCCAAATAATCCATGCAGGGCACTCATTAAGTTCCCAATGGCCATAGATTTGATAAAAAAAAATAAAGAACAAACAGCCAAAGATGGATGGAACCTGTAAACAAAGGAATTAAGGGAGAGAAAAAGAAAAAGATGATGTAGCCTGGAGGTTTAAGCCAAGTAGAATTCAACAATTAAGGCTAGAATAGGGCTGATTGTGTGGGAACAATAGAAAGATAATTGGGCTTTTTCAAAGAATCCTCTTGAATAAATATTCAAAATAACAAAGATGATAATAATAATAATCTTGTATCTAGGATCACCTATTTATACTAGCGAAGATAAATCCTAATCAAATAGTAATCCTAATGCTAAATAAAGACTTAAAAGCATTAAAATTCTAATAAAGATAGGAAAAAGAATCTCAAACTAAACAAAATAAAGAAAATAAATCCTAAGCTAATGAAAATACTTAATAAAATAAAATTCCATAAGTGCCTGCATCAAAAAGAAATACTCTAACAAAAATAAATAAATAAATAAAGTTCTGGAATGATGTTAAGGAAAACATACATGCCTTACCAGTGCATATTCATTGCCAGCATGCTTTAACGTTCTTATAACACTCAATCTATATAGTATATTCACAACAGTATAAAATACTGAATTGTGTACACACCTGAACAATCTGGGATACCATTCACGTAGTTTGCTAATGGCTGCATCAATCTCGCCATTCCTGATTAGCTTCATTGGCAAGAAAAATGAAATAATCACTAACTTAACTAGAACAGCAACAGCTGAAAAAAAGGGATCAAAAGGAAAGCATATGGATGACAAATACCAAATAATCAAAATTAGATAGTTTTGAGGAAAAAAAAAGAGAAAATGATTTGAATTCTGCTAACTGAAGTGGATATCTCATATCATCAATGATTAGCCAGCATTGGAAACAGCAGTAAAAACATATTTCATTAGTTGGCTCATACTTCTTCTTTTTTTTTTTGAAAGGGGGGGGGGGGGGGGGGGGGGGGTGGGGGAGGGGGGGGGGGTTTGTTGTGTTGTTGTGGGTGTTGGGGAGCATTGGAACAACAAACATAATATTCGTTTATGAAACATCATATGGAATCTACGTCAAATGGAAACAGCCATTCTCATGAAAACAGTAGCTTACACCCAAGTTACCAGAGACTAAAAAGTAACAGCAGTACAAGAACCTTATAACCTAAAACACACTGAATGAAGGATGTACCACATCATGCACCAACTTTATGGTTAATGCTCAAAAGATCTAAATCTAGTCACCTCACTGGCTACCTGTCACAAGCTATATTGACATCTCACAATGATGTTGACTTGATGGAACTATCCACTAAACAGAAAATGCAATGGCAAAACTCTGACTCCTCCTTCTTTTTTTTTCTTTTTCATTTTTATTGTGGGAAGAAAGCAGACAGTGAAGATGACAGAAGTCAGAAAACCAAAGGTTGGGCTCTCAGGTTAGGGACTAGAAGGGCAACTCAAAGGAGTAATAGGTGGTCAATGGAGGAGATAAAGGGCAAGGAAAAGAAATAAAAGGACAAAGTGAGGGAGATCAAATTTATGGAAGGGAAATCAAAACCAGCAAGAATGCCAGAGAAAAGTGCACCAAATGGCTAGAGAACTCCGGTAGCAGAAGACTCCAGAGTGGTGAACACTTTTGTTACTAAGTTCAAGTGAACTTGACAGTCACACTAGCTTGCCCCACAAAACTAGAACCTCGAGGTAAACAATTTATACATTCATTATTTAAATCATTGTAACACTCAGAACATGTTTATTTAACAACAGAATCATGATATTGACCAAATTATCTCTTCTCTTTTTCCAATTAATGAATAGTTCTTAAACTTAAATACATTATCAATCAGGTGTCAATAGTGTTGGTTTCTGTATTAGAAAACAGCAAAGGAGATTTGCTGAACATGTCATCCACTTATCGTGCTCTTACCACTTAAAGCAACATAAACACACACCTTAAAGGGTGACATCAAGTAACATGCAGTGTCCCTCATCAGTTGGAATCATGCTTTCTTATCTCAACCTAAATTACTCTTTTTATATCTTTTACAACTGGCATGTACTCAGGATTATTATATTGCCACCATCTGATGGTCTAGTTCATATACCATCTATGTCTGGTTTAAATCAAAAAGGAATTCACCAAGATAGTAACACCCAGACTATTATGAAGAATTTCCGATTTAAATCAGTATAAGAAAGCTTGCAAACATTTTTCTTGCGATACAGGAAAGGAAACAAGAGAATATACTTACCCAAAAGGAAAAAAGAAACAAGAGAATGTAGTAATAAAGAACTTTTACTAAACTTTAAAACTAAAGAGAATTACAACACTTAGAGGGTAAAGAACAGAGGAAGAAGCATTCTTCCTAGTGTCCAAAGCTTAAACCAAGACCACTATTTGCAGCTATTTACAGCTTGGTGGTTACTTTATAGTTTTTAACATCAACTAATGGCATGTCATACCAATTATGCCTCTATGGTTGTAAAAGTGAAAGTTTGCATAACATATAGGCTTAGGGGAAGATGTGAAGGTAGGGTGGTTCATGCATCTCTTTATCAATCAAAACTTGATCCACATAATCTAAGTGCACTAGTGCAAACATGTACAAAAAGTATATCAATGAACATCCCCACTAGCTATGGAAGAGGCATAGTTAATACCATGAGTTAAAACACCTCAGTCATGTATCTCAAACCTTCTCCATCCTACCAATCTTCCAACACACCTAGCCCATCCAGACTTTCTCATTCCTTTCCAACCAGATGTACGAAATTGACTACATCCTAGAAGAAAATAAAATTTCCCAAACTACAAAATCAGCATAAGAAACTCAGTACCCCAAATACCATCATCAGAAGAATCAAAGGAAAAGCTCCTACAAAAGGCAATGCAAAACTACTTATAACTGTAATATAAAAGTGTCTAATTGTCAAGCAAGTCAATACCTGTCGTAGAGTCTTCCTCTGATTTAGTGCATACACAATATCCTGCTCATCAAAGCCATTTTCTTTAGCTATATAGATAGGAGGGACAGTGCTTTTACTAGCCAGATCAAATGAATTGAGTGTATCTTCATAGCCATAATGTAGCAAGTAGGACCGAACAAGTCTGTTCATTAAGATCAAAAATATTATATTGAGATATAGAAATATGCCACATTATACTACTAATTAAGTCTAATGTGATAGATTGATGAGTTCTCAGGTGGACTTTTAAATCCACCTAGAGACAGTAGATGACTTCAACATGGGCTCTACAACTAAGAATCTATCATTTTAAACTTCATGTTCTGAGCACCATTAACTCCAACTACATGATATTTACATGCAGTGCTTTTATTTTCTTGATTTAGCATAACATTTTATCCTTCAACATTGAATACTTTCTCTTCGACTCTGGTGCTTCAAACCCTTTCTAGAATTTGATAATTCTATTTTATAGAATTATTTTATCTCATTTTGTTCTTAAAAACTAATTAAGTTCTTGAGTTTAAGCTAAGATTTAGTTATTTTTAGTTATTTTTCTAATTTATTTACTTTTATTAAGTTATTTTATTTTATGCTATTTTTAAGTTTATTTGCTTTAGTTTAGTTATTACTTATTAGTATTTATGCTTTTGCAAGATTATAAGGAATAAGGCTTAAAATTAGTGAAGAAAGGTATTTCAAGGATCAAAGCTCTGTTCGTACATGTTACAGTATTTTGAACGTAACTTTCACTTCAAATGTCTAAATAAAATTATTTTTGAGCCATTGGAAAGATAAGAGATAAAACTACAACTTTCATGAAGACCACTTTGTCCAATTCCAGCTCGAAGTTAGAGAAACTTGCATTGAAATTCGACAGAGTGCAGCAGAATTTTCATGAAGACTTGAAGTCAGGCCAATGCCAGGGCGTTGAAAGCCCAATTTTGAATATTAAGCCCAACTGTTAAAAGGCTGTGGACTGAGGCATGATTTGGAAGACGAGTCCTAATAGGGTTTTAACACCTCCAAAGTGGAAGACTAAAAGATCAAGACAGACAATTTTTATTTTCTTTTCCCTTATTCTTTTTATTATTCTTGTATTTTTTAAAGGTTAAACTTTGGATGATTTTTATTTCAATGACGAGTAGTTAATTTCTTTTATCTAAGATTGTAATTGAACTCACATTTAATATAAATTTTTGATCTCTTTCTTGCTTATTTTCAATGGTATTCTTTTATTTATTCCAATCTATTCTTAATGCTTTTAATTGTTTAGCTACCAATTAAATTGATTAGGAAACCTAAACATAACTTGGAAAAAGAAGTTTAGTGTAGGCTAAAGTAGGAATAGCATATGATAATATTTAGTTGCTCAGATGAATAAATTGATTTGTGTATAGAATTTGCATATGCCTATATGCCGTATGTAGCCCAGATTAGAGCCTGAATTTAATGAGTCTATTTTAATTTCAATTCACATAAAACTATAATGTTTCATTAAAATAGATATTTTTATACAAGTTTCAAGAGAGACTTAAAAATAATTAAAGACTCTAGGTTAGCTATTCAATCCATTAAAATAAGAGAGATAAGTCAGATTTAGATGAAGTGTGAGACATATTGTAATCCTAGGCTTATTTAAATAGATTTTTCTCTATTTATTATTGCTGAGACTTTTAGTTTAGTTTTATTTAATTTTTAGTTTAATTAATTAATTGATTTCAATTGTTTGAATAAGACTAAATTGTTATAATTTTAGTATTTAACAAAAATTTAGATCAATTCTTTGTGGGATCAACACAGTACTTGCCAATATATTATCTGTTTGATATATATACTTGCGTGAGTAGAAAATTTGACAACAGAATTCTCCTATGCCTTCTTACACCCATGATGTAACACAAGGTGGAAGACAGACTCATTATCAAGAATCAAGAGCATGTAAAGGTGGAAAAATGAACCTGAACCTGAAAACCTATCCGAAAACCTATCCCAAAAACCTGAAATCTAACCCGACAAAATCCGAGTTGACAAAAAAGTCAAGGACCCTAACATGGATAGACCTGAACCTGAGACGATCCGAACACAAATCAACCCAAACCTGAAATGACCCAATCCAAATGTACCCATTTTCCACCTCTAAGAGCATGTAATTAATATTAGCATCAACGCCTCAACCAGAAACTTCTATTTTACAGAAAGTACTATATTATAGAAGTAGTACCTTGAATTTAAGGATTTTGGACACTTCTTTAACCACAAACATCATATCATTCAATAGTTGATCACATTGGGAAAGACATGCAAAACCACACAAAGCAGAAAATGCTATTTAGCAGCGAATGATAAAACTTACCCATAACTAATATTTGGAGGTAGAGATATCTTTTCAATTGTCATTTGCTGCTTCAACCTCTCTTGAGCTTCGTACTCCTAATAGTATGACAACAAAAATAATAAATAGGTAAATAGAACTAAAAACCTTAAAGCAATCACTTAATATCACAGGCTAAGAGAACTAAGGTATACTGCAACTCAGGTTGCATATGCTGGAAAAAGTTAAAGCATAACTTGCCTTCAGATCAAAAGCAAACTTTTTTTGCCCGAAGTTGACATGAACCCTGCACAATTTGAAATCAAAACTCATTTTGTACAACTCAAAACCATCACCACTTTGACAGTAACTACTTGCATTGTGATGAAAACGTACAATAAATACCAAAGAAATAGTGGGGAAAAATCAAAAGAAATAGAGAAGATGTATCATAATTGCATCTTTTAGAGGCTTCTAACTAACAAACAAGCCACTGATCACCAATCACTAGAAAGGACAACCTACAAGCATGCAATGAAGGAGAAGAGTTCATTTAATTCTTAAATCTAACAGAATCATGACAAACATCACTTTCAACATAGAACATAACAATCATAACAGGCATAATTTTACCATTTTGAGTTAAACACAAAAGTCCCCCTTGATGATATAGCCTAATTACAACATACCCCAAGTGTTTGAAAATATAAAATTTGCCTCTCAAGATGTCATTTGTGGTATCAATCAACTCCCCACACCTTTTGCAGGTATCAACGGGAAGTCTGCATTCTAAAAAAATTTAAAAGGAGATTGTAAGTATGTAGGGTTTTAGCAATTTACACTATCATTTTATATATTCCAACCATCTTTTATATGGTGCCCTCTATTCTTATCAACAAAACACCAATTCCTTTGTACAAACCCAATGCCTTCATTAACCAAGTAGGAATAAAATTCAACTCAACTGCCACCGAAGCAAGCTCATGTTTGGTATATTTGATAGATGAAAACACAAAGCACAACTAGCCCTATGATAAGGATGTAAACAAGATGAGCTGAGTCCAGCACCAAATTTCTCAATTTCAGCTTAATCAATTCATTTGCTTGTTCAAGCCACATTCAAGCTCAAGACCACCTCAAAAAATTTTATTTCAACTCAGGTTAATAGCCATATAAATAGTTTGCAACTGACTTTTGCTCCCTCACTGTCATGAATATGCTTGAACAAGTTCAAGCAGAAACATTACTACAACTGAGTTTCTAGAAAGAAACAACTATCTTTTACCAACCTAAGTGCAATTTCTAGTTAAATTTACCCCTCAAAAGTAGTTTCTGTAGGCTAGACACAACTTTGGACAATACCAGAAACAAAAGTGTAATAACTAACACATCACTGCTCATTCATTGAAGAGAAACCTCAAATATCATGTAGCAAAAGAACAACATGATCGAAAAACTACAACTAGAGAAGAAAGAACAGAGAGATGATATTTTTATTATTCCTATCTTCATTAACTGCAAATATGGGTACCTTGTTACAACATATAATGAGAGAATTCATATAAATATACAAAAGAGAAGGTAAGACATACTCCTCATTTAGGCTGTGAACAGCAACTGTAGGAAATAAGGGACCCTTGATTTCCTTTACCATGCAAACCGTTCCCACTATTGTCCCATTTTTACTGGCATCAACATAATGCGTACACAAAATCATGAGAACCTTCAGAAATGAATCGAGCTTTACAATCAAGCAACATAGATGAACAAGGCACAAGTGCTCCTATGTACAGAACATGGCAGAAACTGTATCTTACGTGAAAAAGAACTCTTGTGAAGCATAGTTTATGCCACCACCAACTGTATCTCCTGTTGTATAAGTTGGACCAAAAGCCTCTCCCTTTCCATGTCCACGATATAAAAATCCATCATCCCCATGATACCCAAAACTGTTTGCTTCCCACCTGCCTCAGATAAGAAGAATACTTTGATTCTGTATTATATATAAGTAAGAAGTCAAGACAAATGAATCTTTTTTATTTACCTACACTTTCTCAGAAAATTGACAAACCCAACTAAGCAGACCTAATTGAATGATGTCCTCCTGATTACATTTCCTTCTCCCTTAGAAAAGGCTAATGTCACTAACAATGTAAAAAAAACATAAAAAAAAAAAAGGAAAACCATTCTCCTCTCTTTATTTTCTTCCTGCACAGTCCTGAGCACTAAAAAGACATACTCTCACATAGGAGGCGTTACTTCTCTATTCATTTCTGGCAATTTCCCGAACCTCTCCTTAAAACCAGACAAAAACTCAATTGAAATGAAAGAACAATAAGATAAAACTCCTCAACAAAAGATCATTCCTTTTCTTACTACAGCAAAGTGTGGCACTTTCAATTATTTAGTGCTAAAACTTTTTTCTTTTCTATGTTGCACTCAATAAACATAAACATTACCTATTTAAATCTTTCAAAAAAAAAACATTACCTATTTAAAACACTTTCTTCCTCATTGCTTAGCCTTTTCCTCATCAAACCAAAAATTAAAAAAAAAAATTACCTAATAAAACTAAAAATCAGAAGTAAAAGAAAATAAATTCTCACTATAACTTTCCCCTTTTCCCCTCTCTTGCTCCATAACTAAACAATTCAAAAACACTCTCTTCTTCTTCTTCATTTCTACTATTCCCCTTTTCTTTCTTTCATTAACCAAATATGCAAACCAATTCAAATTAACAAAACAAAACGCTAAGTCTGAACGATAAACAACACCAATAACTCCAATTAAAACTCCTTTCTAAAAACAACAAAAAAAACCCTAAATTACCCGGGCTGTCTCCGCATCTTGAAGCTTTCATTGGTGAATCCAATAGCAATCTGTCCCTTAGCCCCAGCGTCCTTCACATAAATCTCAAAGTAATAAAGCAGCCGCTTCACTGGAGCCGGTTTATTGGCTTGGACCACTCCGACATCGTGGCCATGGAGGTTAACGCTCATATATTTCACCGACAACTTATCAGTGGCCACCACCAAGAATCCTCCCGAGCTATTGATCGTGTTGAGCTCTTTCGGAGCCTCCTCCTCATCCTCCTCCATCTCCGTCGGAGCCTTAGCTGAGCCAAGCCGAGCCAGCTCCAAGAAGTATAAGCCGAGATCTTGGTTTACGCTTGCTAAACTGCTGCTCTTCCCGTTTTTGCTCTCGCCATTGCTGCTGTTGCAGGAGTTCATCTTTATCGAAGACATAATGAAATGGAAACCCTAAAATTTCCTTTCAAAAATTCATCCGATTTCGATTTTGTTTTGCTTTTCGAGTATTTCAAGTTACGAGCCTTGCTTGAAAAGAGTTTTCAGCTAGAAATGGGGGACGGGCTTTTTTTTATTATTTTTTCCCTTTTTTTTTTATTCCTTCTCTTTGCTTCAGGAGAGACACAACTGTGTATAGGAGAAACTAATTTATTTATTGATAATTATAGCTAATTGCTCAATTCTTTTATAGTTTTCAAGCAAACCTTTCATTTATGTTTGATACGATTTTTATAAAAATTTTAAAATTATTTAAAAATATATAAATATTTTTTATTTTTTATTATATTTAATTAATTTATTATATTTTTATTTTAAATTAAATAATTTTTTAATTAAATAATTATTAATTAAAATATTATTTATCATTTTATATTATATGACGTTAATATAAAATATTATTATATTATATTAACATGTAATAACAACATTGTCGTAGTATATTTATTTAATATAATAATATAATTATTTAATATAAATATTAAATATATAAAAATTTATATAAATTTAAAATAAAATAATAATAATTTAATTAAATATAATAAAAATCTATAAAAAACCTTACATTTGTTGATAAGGACAGGCATTCTAGTAACCAAGGCATCACAAAATGGTGATGGTTCTAATGGGCAATCTTACAAAGGGGTACTTGGCTTCTTAAGGAGGTTGGGTAAGGAGAAAGGTGGTGGCATGGCACAAAGAATGGGCATCAAAGAATCCTTACTGATGGGGTAAATCATATATCTCTAAAAGCTTTGCTAGGCCACCTCTAAATACCTCTTACCCCACCTACTAAGCACTCAAAGGAAAAGGGTGTACCTTTTCTCTTCTTTCAATTTAAGGCAATCTTTTTTAACAGGAAGTGTTTTATTGGGATACTAATTATTTGCATTTGTATTTTCCCCCTTTGGGTTCAATAAATTTCTCAAATTTGAGTATTGCTTCCAGCATTGAAGCTGCTTGTGCAAGCCCATCTTACTGCTGGTGTTTTTATGAACATGGCATCATTCAGAAGGCTGGTCCTCAATTTTGAATAAAAGAAAAATATTGAGTGTGTTTCAATATGCCTGCAGTGTTTTAGCTTCACCATTGGCTGCTTTGAAACAGTACAATACTATTCTGCCAATTGTGCTAGAGGTATTTGCTTTTGTGTTTTTTTTTCTTTTATGGGCATGGACTTAATTGGGCTAGCCTTAGGTTTTACAAGTTTTTGACAGTCAACATTAAACATTTCTAGTTGAGAATTTGTAAGTCTTTGTATTAGGAACAATTCTTAGCTGATTATATCACTTTTTGGTAGATTTTACTAGGCAGTCAAAGTAAAGACTTAACAGGGAAGTCCTAATTTCATAAATGTTAAGAGGCTCTTTTAAAACAAGAGTTATTTTCAGTGCCAAAGATTGCCAATTACAGAACAATTAAACAAATATCTCAAAGTTGTGTGCATGTGAGATAGAAAGAGCTTTCACTCAAAGACACAGATGGAATAAAATTTTGGGCACCAAGTTCTGCCTTCATGTGTTGCAATAACTCTCTTGTCCGGCTTCGTATTGTGTTCTGCAATAACAAAGATAAAGTTACTATTAGCAGACTGGGATGGAAGAGGCTGCCATGGTTACAGTAAAGATGATCTTGGAGCAACAATAGCATGCCATAGATAAAAAAATAATAATAAAGGGTTTGCTTACATAACACACAACAGCCCCATTTTCAACCACATAAAGTTTATAAGGTGATATTGGAACCTGCTTAATTGCATGATAATATGACTAAAGGAATAACTAGGAGTCAAGTTAGGAACTTGGGATATAGCACATTGGCATGAATAATATGAGAACGTAAATAATCAACCTGATAAGTGCTGCATGTTCATATGATATAGGAAATCTAATCCATCAGTCGACGCCTAATTTTAACGGTATCATTCAGAATACCGTCTCTTTTAACTGTTCATCGACTGGAAAGTATAGAAATGCTAAGTTTCAACAGAGATAAATTGATGCAGTGATGAAAGGTAAGATGCTTCTGGGGAGGCCTTCTCTGAATCTGCTTTCTTCCCAAAGAAATTTTCCTAGAAAGAATCATGTATTTGACGCCCAACCCCAGAAAGTACATGAACGGATCAAAAGAGCATCATAAGAGGAAAGAAAGAGAACAAAACTGGCTAATAAGTTGATCTCTTTGCAGTTGGGGGTCTTCTTTAGTTATTATAGACTTTAGGAAAAGAATTCTAACCATCTTTGCAAAAGGGACACAGCCCTTGTGTTCATATAGCAAATAATATAATTCCTATTGCCGTGCAAGGAAAATTAAGTCTCCCTTACTGAATGAAGTCAAAGTTCAGCAATGAGATGGACAATAGTTAAACTCTCTGTAGATTAAGAAAAATTTGAAGAGAGGACTAATGCTCTGCATGTGTTGGTTTAGACTCACATACCTCCATGTATCAAGTCCTCACAGTTGTAATGTGCTTCATGAGCATGTCGACTATTTCTTTTGATACCTTCGAGGTTGATTCCTCCAAGTTTTTAATCTTCATTTCAGTTTCCTCTTCAAGCTTTTTCACAGTGTTTCCGGAGCTTCCACTTGTCTGCAATGATTCAAGCCAACACAGCAGATAAAGTAAAATCAAGGTTATGAAGATGAACATTCTGTGGCAAAAGATGTGTCCAGAATAATGATTGCAGGGGCAAATAATTCATCCACTGGCTAGTATGTACCTCGGAAATTTTCTTTTGGTATTCAGTTTCCATGTGGGAGCGATAAAGGGCCACATCCTTTTCAGCTTCTCCTTTTGCTTGCTTCAGCCTAGCCATCTTCACTGAGCAATGCATGATTTCAGTGAAAAGCCACATCAAAATGGAAATAGGGAAAACATAAGCAAACTGTAAGGAAAAAGGGGAGTGCCATATGATGAGGGATAACTTCTAATTAAACAACAAAATTAGCTACTCAAGCAGCATATTTAGTCAACTAATCATCCAATAATATCATAATTTTGATCAGTTTGAGATATGAAATTGGAAGTAGGTTTACAGCTTCTTGCACTGCAAACTATGTGTTGGGCCTCCTGTTCTGCAGTTAGCAGCATCTGAATGCCTCCTTGCCCTCTAAAAGGTTCCATGGTCGCCATTATCTAAGAATATCTAGAGAAGTCACAAGAAAACCAACAAAAATTGAGATTGAACAGACTTCAGGAAGATATAAAATAGGCTCAAGTTAAACAACCTCATTGGAAGATATACACTGGCAAGTGATATGCAATAATCTGTTGCACAACTTATCCCGCAGAGTATTTCAGAGAATGCTTCTGCAGATTAGTTCCTAGTAGATTATATCAGAGATGTAGATGTTTCAAACTTTTAAGTTTGGGCCACTACAACTAGCAAAAAAGGAAGTTTGAACTTCATCACTGCAGTACTTAAAGGTACCATCCAAGGAAATATTGCTTAAAGTTTCTGATACTGTGACAAGTTAGAACAACCAGTTTCAGTAACAAAAGCTAAAAGGTCATTGGAAGCATGGAAAATGCACAAAATCACTATTTCTATTTGGTTTCTTTCTGATGTTCCCTTGGCTTTCTCACATGATTACTAACAAGTCGTGAATTGTGATCCATACCATTGTTAATTTGAATCCTCTGGCAAGTATTAACTTGTAACTTTCAGAAAACAACAATGGCTTCCAGTTTGGTATCAGTAAGTTATTAAATTCTTTTAAAAAATGTAAACAACCAAGAAAAAGTAAAGAAAAGTACAATCCTAAAGAAGAGAATTGAATGTTGAAAACTTTGTAGAAAGCTTTGTATTTGGTGTGATAAATAACACCTACTATACAGGTTTCAATAATTAAAGTACACCATAACTTATAGGAATCAAGAGAAAAATCAGCTGCATCAGAAGAAGAAAGGTGCAGGGGAAGGGTTTGTCAAAGGTGATGAATCCTACACATATGCCTTAAATCTGAAATGTCTTCACACTAGAAAATAGATTACATTCCCAGAATTTACTGTAAGATACAAATTTATCTGCTGCTTTGGTTGTCACACAGCAAGGAAATTCATATGGAAAACACTCTGAAATATAACTAAAACATGTGTTCATGGAGATCTATATCATGCACTTTTGCTCATGTCTGACTATTTTAATATGCACTGATTTGTAAAAACAATCTTTAAGATACTGGGATTAACAAAAGAATGAAGAGAGGGGAGGCATAATTAATGACTGTGAGTTGAGGATATCACACCTGAATAAAAGGCAGTGCAGGAAGACTTGTATCTCTCACAACATTCTCCTGTTAAATTCATTCCAAATCTGTGGAAGGGCTGATCTCTTCTTCTCCATAGTTAACGGGGTTAGTTTTGGTTTATCTTTTCCTGGTCAAATGATTTGCATGTATACGTGTATACATTATGTTAACTTCCTACCAGACTCAACTATTTCTGGGGGGCAAACAAACTTAAATGTCATATCAGATTAATGAAGAAACATCTCTAAAAGTCATTTGTAATTGTTGCTGGGGTGGGGCTTAAACCCATTGGCAGGGACTCCATTTTAATATCTGTCACGCCTAACTTTGGTGAATTTCTCGTATGTTGATTCATGTCATGTGATAAATTTATAGTCTTTACACATGAGGGAAAGTGTTGAAATGATGATAGAAGAAATCTCACATCTGTTAAATTAAAAATATTCTGTATATATAAATATAATTTAAGGTAAAATATGTATAAATCTCTAAGTTTTGATCATGGTTTAGCTCACGTCAATTAATTTTTAAAGTAAACATCCCGCCTCAAAATCACAAACAAATTAACAAAATTTATTCATTTACTAAAATACCCATGATCCCAAAACAAATTAAATCAATCATATTTAAAATTTGCAACTCGATTTTGTCACATTATAGATTAACATAAAACAGTTAATGAAATTTGTTCATTTACTAAACTACGTATGACCTTAAAACAGATTAATTTAATCAGAATAGGATTTGTAACTTGATTTGTCACATTTATAGATTAACAAAAAGTAGTACAAAAATAAGCAAGAGGTCAAAATGGAGGGAAGGGCTTTGACTGATTACAAAGTGCAAGAAAAACAGTTAAAATAATATTAACGGATCTGAAACTATAAAATCTGAGCTTGTAATCAATTCTTGATTCAATAAGAATTTCAGAAATCTTAATTCACTCTTGCATCCTTTTTCCTTCATCAATTGTTCAATCTACAGTCCTGACAATGTGCACTTCTTCTACAGCTCATAATCATAGGTCGTGGAACATGAGCATGCTTAATCTTTCCAAGTACCTTGCCTTATTTTAAGCATATTGCATAATATTAATTGATTCCAGGGTTGAATGATCAGCTGTAGTTTTATCTTCAGCAGCAAGTTTAAAAGCCAAAGCCTGCCTTCCCTGTTGCTTAGATGTGGAGTACATGACCCGCAAGTCACCAGGTGATGAGAAACTTAATCCAGTATACAATTGCTGCTTAGCTTCAAAACACTGTAGTACCCTTCATCTCCCGGATGGGTCCTCAGTTTACTGCAACTGAGTTCGAAAGGAGAGGTCCTGCTATTTAATGATTTTACCATGCAAAACAAGACCAAAAATTTATATTTATTTGGAGTTAGAATATTAAATCATGTAATCTCTGCCCTTACTCTTGATGAAAAAGGATCTGGAATAATTGTATTAGTACAATAAGGATGGTGAATGCCAATGGGAAACTGTCTCAAAATATTACAAGCATAACATTCAGCGTAGTATTACCATTTCAAACATATATAGGAATTGCACATGCTTCTTGCCTCAATGGTAGAATAAGGGAAAACAAGAGGCAAAAATACATGACAACCTCCTTTCTTCTACTTCTTCTTTTCCTATTTCAGGTATAAGCAATTTACAGTGATAGTTCTTGAAGCAGTTCAGCAGTTCTGAAGCTATTAACAAGTAGCAGATCACTTGAAGTGACATAAAAAAAATGCCAAAATTAAGTTAGAAGGGGTTGTATATAACAGGTATCCCTCCTTCAAATCCCATCCACTCTTCCCAATCATCATATTCATCAAAATCCTTCTCAGTTTGCAACTCATCTGCTTCAAACTTCTGCATCAGGCACTGCATGGGGAAGAATTGAAATGCTTAAATATTGCCAAAATATTAGCCAACCCGCAAGGCTGAGAAGCAAACCAAAAGTTGGAACTAAAGGAACAAGTGCAAGACGACTACAAGAATCTTAGTCAACTGTATCCTGTAGAAGAGTCCAGATTACAATTGACAGGTATTTAAATAAGAAATTTTGAGTTCGAATTCTTTTCATTGGCAAAAATGAAAATTGCTTGCTAGGTGTCAGGTATTTGAAAGATTCTAAAGCAACTTGAAAGTTAGGCAAAATGCAACATTAAGAAAGATAAGGAATCACAAAAGATAGCTTCAATCAACTAATATAAAATTTAAGAGCATACAGCAAGGTTTAAGGAATATGCACAACAGGCCTATGCTTTGGACATTCTATTTCCTCCAAAGTGCCATTATTTAATAGTCCACAATGAATAGAAAATGAGGACTTTGATTCCCAAATTGTCGATTTTATATGAGCCAAGTTCATGTAATTTCAATATAAACCAGCTAATCGATTTACAAAACATATTAGCAATAATGTCTGGATCAGATATTAACAAATGGTATCAAGTTGAATGGCTAAAATCATGTATTTTGTTGAGTTCAAGACTATGCAATATTTATTTCTGTGAAGCCAGTTGCTTAGCAAATGTTTGATATTTATTAGACATGTCACCAAGGGCTATCAGATGCTTGCCCAATGTTTCAAAGTGAGAGGCAGGAGAGTTCAGTCAAACAAAAAGTTGTATGGCAGAAAAACTTTTTGCCAGTAACAATGAGATCCTACAGATCTTACTCCTTGGCTGACAAATGCAGAAATATCCTGTTCAAACGTCATAACATCAACTGTATACACCTTGCCCTATGTTCTTTTTCTTTTGGCTTATCTATTGCATTCTGTTTAGAAAACAAGAAATGAAATATTCAGGACGTTCACCTATTCTAAACCACAGCCTTTTTCACAGATATCCTATTGTGTTTGAATGGTTTCCTCCAACCTCATATGCTCCTAGTAGTACCAACTTAATAAAGATGCTTCATCCTGGGTGAAACCAGTTACTGTTGTGCGGGGTGGGTATAGCTAGAATTACTGCAGTCACTTTCATTTTTAGGGAATGAGATGTGCGTTGGGCTGAATTACTAATAATTTGGCTGAAATTTTGCTGTCATAGGGGGTCCTTTGATGCCAAAAGATTAAACATGTACAATCTGATTATTGAACTTGATCTCCTTGTCATTAATAGGTAACAGTTATAGATGCATAGAATGCTGAACTTTTAGACCTTATGTGTACTTAGGCTGGCAACCCATTGGCACCTATAAGTGATCTTGTTTCAGTACCCAATTAATACAAGGTAAAAAAAAAAAAAGGGAAGCCAACCAAGAGGATAAGAGTATATGCCAGCCAACCAACTCTGCAATCTTTTTGTCCATACCAAATGCATGATAGTTTCCTTGGAAATTCTGAAAACATCTATTTTCATATAAGCTAGATATCCAGCCTAACTGACATAGATTTTGAGAAGTACTTTCACAGAAACCCTTTGAAGCTAAACTCGTAAATCTATCTCAACATTGACCAACAAACCAAAACGTACATCAGCTGCAACACATTAAACCAAAAGATGAATCAACAGGCAAACCCAAAAGCCAGTAAGAGGATAATAACTTCACCTCATAGGCAGATTTAATCTCCTTGAATGCTTTATCTTTACAAGGGACATCCTCCCCTTTATAAACATCAGGATGATACTTCAAAGCGAGACGTTTGTAGGCTCGGTTTACGTCGGATTTGGAGGCGAAGGGAGTAAGTCCCAGCAAGGCGTAACGGGTGGTGAAGTCAGGGGAGCATCTGCATATGATTGGGATTCTTAGAACTCGTCGAGCGGAGGTCAACTGCTGGTGATTGGTTCCTCTCAGTCCCAATCTGCTGCTTCCATTTGCCATCATTTTTTGCCGTGTTCTAAAATCTATTGCATCTTCACAGTTTTGGTCTGCCTGTTTCTCGCCTGTTGGTTCGTTCTATCATTTATGTCCTAAATTCTAACGCTTATTGCTTTGACCCCCCACGGTAAGGCGCTCCACTCTTGACCATTGCCGGTCGAAAAGGTCAGGAAATGAAATGTATTTTTTATTTACCGTTTTTTATTAAAATGTTACAATTTTATACACAAAACCATAATTCGATATAAACAGTATAAATAAATTTGAATTTAATATAAGCATATTTCATATATTAATTATATTAACATAAATATAGATAAATCATTTTTCAATTGTGTTAAATCCACTTAATTTATTTAAAATATGATTAATTAATCGTGTTAATATAGACTTATAGTGAATAATTAAAATTCATGTGAAAAGTTATATAATTACATTTTTTTATAAAAAAGATATATCATTAATCTTTTGTATTTATGTTAATAAGATTTTCTAAATTTCTTCCATTTAATAAAAAAAAAAGATTTACGAAATTTTGCAAAATAATACATTTGAGATTAATCTCAACGAGACCCCATTAATTAATAAGATTAAAATTTAAAATTTATCATTAAAAAAAATGAACTTATTTTAACTTATACTTCCGTATTTTCTTATTCACAAAATTAATTTGATTTTCAATTACGAAAAGTATTTTTGTATGTAATTTCATGAATTTCGTTATTCTTCTTAATGTTTGAACAATTACTGCACTGTATGAATAAATGCAAGCATACAGCGTGGAGTCTATTCTTTCCATCCATTCCACATCTCACTTACAAGAGAACACAAGTTACACAACAGCTATACCTTACATCACACATCCCATTCTTATTAGTAGTGTGAAATTACTTAAAAACACAACACCTTATTTCCTGCAAAAACTCGTCTCAACATTAACAAGGTTAATTATAAAAAACATCTAGAGCTCCTGTTTGGCTTCGCTACTATTGAGCTTGGCAGGTTCTCTGTCGTCTCCTCCAGCAATGCTGACTACCCTTGGACCCCTGATCTTGTCAGGAGACAACTTAGCCAAAGACAATGTAAGCACACCATCTTCCAGCTTAGCCTTGACAGTGTCCAAGTCTACGTTGTCAGGCAACCTAAACTGTCTCCAAAACTTGCCGTAGGATCGCTCCACCCTGTGCCAATGATCACCCTTCTTCTCTTCCTCTCTCTTCCTCTCCCCGCTCACTCTCAGCACCCGGTTCTCCTCAACTTCAATCTTGAGCTCTTCTCTCTTCAACCCTGGCACATCTAACATGATCACATGACCTTCGGGTGTTTCCTTCCAGTCTACCCTGGCTGGAGACAGTGCCAGGCTTTCGTCCCTCTCGAGGCCAAGTGGGATTTGCTCGAGCGCCCGGAACGGATCAGGAAATAACAAATTGCCACTGCCTGGATGATCCATGAATGGCAGCAAAGACCCATTGGATAAGGCAGCGTAACACAGCAAGAGCAACAGCTGCAGTCGCATGAAGTCGAGTTGCTGTCTCATGATGTAATACTAATACAAGAGAGCGTCAATTAGCTTGTTTGAGACTGATATAACTTAAAAACACAGGCAAGGGACAATCGAACTCACTGCCGAGTTGGGATATTTATACACACGAGGAAAGAAGGGAAGTTTTGAGTTCTTGAACATTCTGATGATGTGTTGATAGATACGACATTTGCGTTTGTAGAGAAATGGGGAAGATTCTAGTGACAAGCTCGCCAGCAGTGTGCAGATTAAAAGGGGCGAAGCAGGACAGGAGGCATCGTCCATGTTCTAGAGGCT
The DNA here is from genome assembly GCF_002168275.2 of Theobroma umbraticum. NCBI lineage: Eukaryota > Viridiplantae > Streptophyta > Magnoliopsida > Malvales > Malvaceae > Theobroma > Theobroma umbraticum. The sequence goes on from NW_018397262.1 coordinate 1,088,798, forward strand.
TTGATGCCTTTAATTATTACTCTATGCATTTTCTTTTGGTCTACAAATCTGTATACGGTGACGTTTTGGGAGAAATTTATTATGGCAGGTGAATTGAGGCCACAATTATTTAATCATTTCATTTTTGATTTAATTGATGTGGATTTTGTATTTAATAATTACCTGTACTATGAATGGACAATTAAAAATTATAATTTTGGTTACGTATTATACTATGTAACAAATAATAAAATTAAAATTTTATTTAATATTTTACAAACGTTGGAGAACATTTTTTTGGGTATTTTTATAGTGAACTTCTGATTACAAACGCATAAAAGCAACACCTTTCTTGTTCCATGAAGTATTTTTAAAAAATAAAATAAATTTCCATGTATATAGTAACACTGATTTAAGGATGTAGTTGGTCAATAGATGTTTTCTTCGAATGAAAATTTACCCAACACATTTTTTCTTTTGGACTTAATTTAAAAAAAAAAATTAAAGTGTGAAATAAAATAGAATTTTTTATAAGCAAGAAATAAAAGATAGAAAAATAGTTGTTTAGTTGTATGTAATGTTAAAATATTTTTGATCTTACAAAACAGGTAGACAAATACCTCTAAAGTACTATTGACAATTTTATGCTAAAAGGTTGTAATATTATTATTTACCATTATTCGCAATCATATCCAGCTGAGACATAAAATTCATTTTAGAAGATGTTCTGTGTACACAATAGCAGTTATATATAAACATATATAAATTAAGGATGTTATGTGTGTACATTGGCAAGATTTATGTACACAATAGCAATTATATAAATATATACAACACAAAGATGTTCTGGGAAAAGTTCTTTGATCACTTTGTTTCTAGAGTTGGTTAGCACTCTTGTTCTAATGATGGTGGAGGTGTTTGCTGAAGGGGGGTTTTTGGACCTAATGTAATGCTAGTAATGGGGATTAAGAAAGCATAACCTTCTATTTGATTATAATCAAATATCTTGTAATTTGCAAGGTTTTCTTTGAGAGTTCTGGAGGTAAGGCTTATAATGAATGTTCTTGTCTGTTGTACTAGAGCTTTTACAAGTTCTAGTAGAGTACCTCAGTGGATAGTGTTAAGGCTAGTAAGTTTGATAATTGTTCCTCCTATTAATTTCCCTGTTGGTTTCCCAAATGCCACTAATTTCATTTGTCCAGTGTGATCTTCCATAGTGAGTTGTATTGAATATTTAAAAAAACATCAATTCGTGACATAAAAATAGGAAATAGTATTAAAATCTGCATTAGATGAAAAAAAAAGTTTTTATACATTGATATTGTTTTCGACAATTAGAATTCATTTAATATGAATTGGAATATTCACAGTTTGTAATTTCCACAGGGAAAAAAATTTTCTATGGAAAAAAAACGACCTTAAAAAGCTAGCCACAAAACATTGTAATAGGTCAAACATCAAGGTTTACAATGAAAATGCAATAAAACAGTATACAAAATTGTAAAGGGAACTCAAAAAGCCAACCAAATAGCACATTAACATGTCAAACTTGATGCCCATCTTCCTTGTGCAGCCACAACCGTACTCTCTTTAATGTTGTGATGCTATGCTCTCTAAATGAAGTCTGGTGTCTTTGATGCACTTTTATGCTGTAGCCTTGAGTAACTCAAGGCCACGCTCATTCCCTTGTGCTGCCTTGTGTGAAATTACAGCAGTCTAGTCTTTTCCAAAATGATTTTCAGCTCAATTTGTTCTTAATTGAGTAAAATAGTAAACATGAAAGTTGTAGCTCCATCTTTTAACTTTCCATTGGTTTAAGATTCACATCAATTAGACTATTGTAACTCAAGTTATGCTTGAAACACTGCAATATGTATGAATGAAGCCATCACCATATATACATAATTTTTCATCAAATAAAACTTTCTCATCGAATTTCCTATAAGAACAATAAGACAAATCAACAATAACTATACTTAAAGTAATTTAAAATAAAAATAACATAAAATTAAACTAATTAATATGTAATCAAACTTAATTAAGAAAAACATTTAAAATACTAAAATCTGAACCTAAAATCTCGAACACCTAGTTACTTAAGTTCCCAAAATCTGTCAAAATAACTCTATATAAAAGAGTTATCAGTGAAACCTTGATTTTTCTTATGATGAAAACTGATAAAAATTTGAACTTTTGTGGATTATACATTGGTGATGATTATCAATGAAAATTTCTTGTCATTTTATGTTCAATCCCTCCATATGGTTGAGTTACATTCATGGGAAAATGATGGTTGCAAGAATTAGAGAAAAAGGAAACCCATGATATTGATTAGACTTTAATATGATAATCTGTGGATTATGTGAATGAATTATGATTTAATACAATGTTGGATGTTGGATGAGTTTTCTTAACTATATTGTCATGATATTCTTGCTATGATGATTGTATTGTTGATGTAATATGATTGGATGAAAATATGATATGAAATGATTGCTAGAGAAATGCAATTTTTATAAATTTAAACTTGAAAGCTTGATTCCAAGGCAAGAAAGATTGATTTCAAGGTGTACATGAACCTTAGATAGCTATTGGAATTGTCAAGAATCGACCTCAAGTAAGGGAATATCAATTCTTACAAGTTAGAATAGCTTCTAAAATAAAATAATTGATTCCTGAGAATTGAGAAGTCGATTCCTATAAGTCGAAATAGCTTTTGAACTAAAAGAATCGATTCCTAGAAATCAAGAAGTTGATTCTTACAAGTTTAGAATTCTAAGAATCGAATCCTTGGAATCATGATATCAGTTTTTGCAAGTCTGGTGCACAAAAGATCAGTTCTTGGGAGCCAAAAATCGATTCTCAAGCCCTAGCGTGGAAAAAATAAAAAACCCAACTCGAGCCTTAAAATTCATTTTACACTTTTTCAACCTTCAACTTGTCTTTAACACCATCTAAGCCTTCTCTCAACCTTCAAGACCCTTTTGGACAAAGATTCAACCTTCCAACTCAAATTTAAAATAAGATTTGATATTTTTGAGTTTAAATCTCATAAGTGTGACCTAACATTAGGATTTTCTAACTCTAGCTCATTTAAACCTATTTTTGAGTTATAGATTTTGGGGGGTTTTGCTTTTCAAGGAGATTGTGAAGGTAAAGAAAGTTATGGTTGTTCATTTATGGATTGGGTTTGAAGTATGAAAATTTACTAGGAAACCACCAAGGCATATGTGCTAGCGTGGACCATTAAAGACACTTACATGTATAGGAGAATTTGGTGCCTATAGTGTCATGGAAATGGATTATGATAGTGGATGAGTAAATCTTCACTACTTGATTGTTAAATATGGATTGTAACATACCCACAAATATAAATTATGAGAGTGGATGAGTAACTCTCCACCTTTTGATGGTTATATGTGGATGTAATGATACCTATTAATGAAATTGTGTTATGGATGGAAAGGATCGAATGTGATTGTCATATATTTTAATTGTTGAATGTTATGCAATGATAATTTCTTAAATATGTATGTAATTGCTATGACTGCATAAGGACTAGATGTGGGGCGTTGTATCACACGTGTATAAAGGCTAGATGTGAGGCGTCATACCACAAGTGATAAAGGTCAAACATGGGGTGTTATTTCTCACTAATACTTGGGCTAGATGTGAGGCATTATACCACACATGATAAAGGCCAAATGATGGGGAACATTGTACCGCACACTTTATAATTATCTTGATGAGGCAAACATGTAAATTGTTGAGGTGGTGATATTCATGCCTATATTGAATTTTTGGAAATGTTTATTTTCTAATGTTGACATGTTAAGTTGACAAATGTTTATCCATGCATTAAAAGGTTGACATTGAGCTATCGAGTGGGAAAAATCATATAGTGTTTCTTAAATCCCCAAGTGAGAGGTAATACCCAAGGTATGGGTTGTATAAGAATTTAGTCCACTATCAATGGTAAAGGTACCGGTATATATCTTTGATATGAACTCTCAAGCTTTTCTCCTTACAAATGTTTTGTAAATAGAGATACAAATGCTTATTGATTCTTTTATGCATATTGAATTTCAAATACATTTATGGAAAAATGTTCGAAATGAAATAATTGAATATTTGAAAGTATTTATACGGATATTTACGATATATTATGTTGTCTTTGCAAAGTATGATTTATTACAAAAACTCTTTACATTGGCTTATCTCTTTCCCTGTATCCATTCATGGAGTCTTTATAACTGATACTCTATTTTCCCCTATTTTGTTTATAGATCAGTAGCGTGCTTGGCTAGATGACTTGTTGAATAGTAGCCAACTCATTCGTGATAGGTGTGGTAGACCCTTCCTTCCAATCTTCTAGTGTTGTTACACTTTGCAGTGTGTTAAGTCGAGTCTTTAAACTGTTATGTTGATAAAGAACTTGGTTATGTAAATAAATGTCGATATACTCATACTTTTTTATACTTCATCACATTATGTTGAGTCTTTGATGTAGGTGTAAATGGATGATAAGACTATAATGCATGAATCATAACAATATAAGTACGAAATTTGTGCCGGACCATAAGTTATTATATCATTGTGAATATTTATATGAAATGCGATAAAAATTACATTTTATATTTAGAAGTTTCGTATTGTGGTGGCCTTAGTAAATTATTTGCATATTCTTAACTGTAAATGGAACGTATATAAATACGATGGATGACTAACTCATACATTATTGGTTTAGGCTTGCTTGGACTTAATGGGCTTTATCTATATAGGTTCATGTGCCAGTTATGATCCTTTCAGAAAATGGAATATGACTACTTAGATGTCTAATGGGAGCTCTTGAACAAGGAATTTTGTTTTCAACTAAATAAGCAATTAAGCTAAAAGCACATTTAGATAGTGATTATGAAGGGTGTTATAATTCAAGATTTAGCCTTTTTCTAGAAGACTGCCTAGTTAGCTAGAAGTCTAAGAAGTGAGAGACATATTTACAAAAGTTATTAATCCATTTTATGTTCCAACAAATCTCCAAATAGTAGACATATTTACAAAAGTGCTTTTACCAAGACAATTTTAGTATTTACTATACAATATGAGCTTTCTTAATATCCATGCTCCTTTTGAAAGGGAATATAAGAAGAACAAAGATTGATACTTGAAAATAGTAGAAGCTGCTAAGGAGCAAAGTAGTAGAATGTGGCACAAGAGTAGCACCTTTATTCTAGAATTTGCATAAAAGGATAATATAACATGTGAAGTATGAGTATTTCAGAGTAGTTATACAGGTAGCTTAAAACCCATGTGGAATGTGTGATTAATTTATATAGATTAGTTCTACAAAGTAACTCACTATTCTCATTAAGATATGATTAGTGTTATTCAATTTTAACCTTTGTAAGATAATCCTTAGTTTCATATTTAATTTAATTTCCCTTTATTGTTATTATTCAATTTTTTTTTATTTTTTATCCTATTATTTAAATATTGAAAACTTTTCCTAAATCTTTGCAATATTTTTCAATGAAAATTAAGAATAGTCGTTAATTGGTATTTTATGAAAGAGCTTTGATCTGTTTTTTTTTTCTTTTTTTCCAATTTCTTTGAAATGGTTAGTTTTTATTATCATTATTATGTTAAAATTTTCACCATTATTGTTATTATTTTTAATTTTCTTAAATATCACTTGAATAAAAAATTGAACTTTTATTTCAAAAGTAAATGAATATCTTATTTCAAAATTACATTTTCTCAAATTTTTAACCCTTTTCTTACAATATTAAAAAATTCTCTCTCCAAAAAATTTATCACTTACAAATTTCTTAATATTCTATCATTCTTAAATTCCCATTTAAGCAAATAAATTTTTCACCTTTTCATTTATTACATATTTCTTTTTATTTTATATATGTTTTCAAATTATTTAAAAATAATTTTGGTTTCTAAAATTGTAAAAATAATCCACGATCCTTCTGTTTTCTTCTTCCTCTCTCTTCTATTCGCACTTCCACCTGTTTAGTTTCACCAAATCAAGCTCCCTTCTTTCTCTTTTTGAAAACCTTGAGACCCTTTGACAGAAGCAAGCAAGGCATTCACTTAGAATCTGAAATTTCGGTTTCATAGAAATTGATGAGTAAGGCTTTGGAAGCTTCTCTTCACTTTTCGAATTTATGATCTGTGCTTCTTTAATATCTCCCGATCTTTCGCATTTTCTTTTAATTTTGCTAATTCGGGAATGTTAATTGAACTGTCTTAGATGCTAATATTTCCTAGGCTTTGTTAGATAACTAAGATCTGAATCTGGGTCAAGTTTCAAATTCCCTTTCTTTTATTTTTATATTCTGTTGTTGCCTAGAAATGGAAGAAAACTAATTTTGGCTGTATTTAAATTTTATTTCAGTTGGAACGTAGCTACTGAGGTATTGGGTGTTGAACAAGATGGCCGATGTTGCAGCAAACAACGCAGTAGTTTTTTTTTCACTTTCGGCTGATTTAATTGTTCAATACTACGGAATTTTCTTCGAGGCTTTAGGGTTTTATTGTTGTTATTAATATGTTAAGTGCTATAATTCTATCTTATCAATCTTTGTAGAGTCACCCAAATGAGACCCCCAAAAATGTATTTGATTTTGGAACGTTTGTTGGAGACTTGATTGTTGAGGAGGATACCAGCAGGTTCTTTATATCATTTTCGTTTCTGAGAACTCTTGAATCTGACAACAAGTGCCGACTTCTTCATAGGGGTATTAAGGTTTGATTTTCCCTTTCTTTTTTTGTTTGTAGTGATGATATATCGTTGGAGGGGCTTCAGCAAGAATTGGAAGAATGCAAAAATGATGATGTAAGTAATTTTTTATTGTTTTGGATTCTAATGATTTAGGTTATCCCTAGACCACAAATGCAATGAGTGAAAATGAAATAATTGCTTGTTCAGTGGTGTACTATATTTAGCAAAATGAGTTGGTTAAGCTGCAAAGGCTTAGATATGTTTTCTTCCCTCGCATGTATTATGTAGGTGGTTGCAAATATATTGTCCAAAGGTATAAAACTAAGGGAGTATACAAAGGGGGTTGAGAACAACCTACGACAAGTCGAGTTGGATTCAATTCAGGTTTGTGATCTCTTTTAAGATATATCCCCCTGTACACTTTTTGATGCTTCTAAGCCTTTGTTTTTGTCTTGACTTGATTTACAGTTACCTTGGACAAACTAGAGCATGTTAATGCTTGGTCCACACATTAATTGCGTTTTCTATTTGTTGTTTTTGCCTTAAATCATTCTTACAGCATGTAACAAAGAGGTGGTAATTAGCACGTAATGTTTCTGTCAAGGCTATTTGTGCCTTATGTTGTAAGGTTGTTATGCTGCCAAGCCATTTGTTGAAATTTAAAAGTAATCTTGGCATACACCGTCATTTATTATCTTCAGGCATCTTATTTTGCTTCCTTTTTTGTGGTGGACTATCATTATTGTTCTTATCATTCTTTTTGTACAAAGGCAAGGGATCATTTAATTAATTGGCATTTCAAGTATTGAGGTGATGCAGGATTATATAAAAGAAAGTGATAATCTAGTGTCTCTCCATGATCAAATTCGTGATTGTGATAGCATCTTGTCCCAAATGGAGACCCTTCTCAGTGGGTTTCAGGTATGCTAGTTCCTGAAATACAATTGAGCAATTTGATGCTTTTCTATCATTAGAACATCCTTTTATATACTTCGCTTTCGTAGCTTTTTTTTTTTTTTTGGGGGGGGGGGGGGGGGGGTGGTGGGTGGGGGGTGGGGGTCACAACTAAACAATGAAAGGTGAGGTTTGAGTGTTCTACAACTTAGCAAACTTTTCATTTTCCCAGATTGATTTAAAGGGCCACTTTTAAACTCTTAAGTGTGTAAGTAGGTGGCACTTCCTAGTTATTGTATAGATGCTTAAATAGAAATAAATTACGTTTGAGTAAAACTGCAAACTGGAGAGCAATATTGATTTGATTTGATTTCCTATAGCATAGTCTTGAAATGACCTTTGAGCTTGTGCTGCCTGGCTAGTTACATTGAGGCAAATGTGAAATTCAGTTAATTTGCAACCTCAAGGCTTTTTGAAAGTAGTCCAATCAGGTCAAGTTGTAGTCTGAAAATAGTTATAATGCCTTGTGAACTACAGGTTAGTTTAAGGAATCAGGCAGCACTCTAAGTTTTCAGTCAGAGGGTTTGATCATGATGACCTTTCTTGAAAAGCTCTGTAGTCCTTAACTTATCATTAGGGTGAACAATTTGTTGCTTCTATTAACTCTTTGTGCTCAGGGCTGTTTTCAGCATATCTGGGTCTTTTAATCTGGATCCTTATATTGCTAAAGTGTTAGAGGGGTTACAGGGTAATGTTTATAAATGGTTGAATATGCAAAAGACACTCTATAAACTCTGAATAGCATTCTGATGTAAGCTGCTCCACTGTTGGAATTGCTTGTTTTCATTTCTGCAGTTATTTTAAAGCATGGAATTTATATGGCCTTGATTTTTTTTCTCTTGCTAGTACTTGTGGTGATTGACCGGAAATAAGTTCAGCAAGATAAGTATACTAAGATGCATTCGAATCTTAACATAGGAGGGAAACTAAAGGGTTAATTACACATTTGATACCCAAACTATAGTGAAATTAACATTTTGGTAGGTGAAGAAAATAAATTCGCAATTAAGTTCTCCAACTTTTATTCTGTTAAACACATTGCGCACCTCACTAACTCTGATAGTCAAATGGGTGGCATGGAAACAAATGGCAAATAGGAGTTAGACACATGGCACACTCCTATTTGTTGTTTTTTGTCAATGTCACCTATTTGACTAACAGACAATGTCTCAGGTGCAAGCTATTTAACAGAAGCAAAGTTTGAACCTAATTGTGAATTTTTAAACTTTACATACCAAATCGAACATTTGATCATAGCTCGGGAACCAAATGTGTAATTAACCCTAAATTAAATGATTCTATTTGTTTAATCTTTTTGTCATGCTTAGATGTGTGTGCACAGGATTTGTTAGGCTTATTATTGCTACTTGCTGCTCAATTTCTTTATACCTCTTGCAAATCAGTTTTACTTTTTTTCAATTACATTACAAGATTTTAAGAGTTAATTTGTTGTCATAGTGGAGTTGTATGTTGTGAATATATATTGGTGTCAGAATCAGTAATATGTTTTAACATTGTGCCAGGCTGAGATTGGTTCAATAAGTTCAGACATAAAAATACTACAAGAGAAGTCTATGGATATGGGTCTAAAGCTAAAGAATCGCAAGGTATGTTTCCTTTACAGACAGTAGGTCTTTGTTTGTTTGCTTGGACTTAGCTTAAATGCCTGGTGTGTTGATCTTTTGGATGAACAGTACTTGTCACCTTGTATCTTGCCTAAATTTTGAAAAGATAGAGAAAATGAGCCTTTAAGAAATGATTGTATAGGTATACGTGCTTTATTCATGTTGAAGACTTACCCTTTTTATCTTCCCTTGCTTTCTTCTCTTTTTCCCTCTCCTTGGTGATGGGGTGCAACCTGGAGGAACTCCACCTTACAAATCAAGTTGATGCAGATTAGCGCACCTCAAAATGTCTTATTAATGTTGTGTAGATTACAGACTGGGACTACGGATGCTATTATTGTCTTCGTTTCATCTGTAAATCAAATAAAATAAGTTTACTACTACCATTGTCAACTCTGATCCTTTGCACCAGTCTGGTCCCATTAAATGCTATTCTTTTCTTTCCATTCAATTGTAGTTTTCTTAGAATGATACAATAATGCTTATTCATCGGTTGTTTTTCAAATAGGTGGCAGAATCGAAGCTGGCCAAATTTGTTGAAGACATTATAGTACCTCCAAGGATGGTTGACATAATTGTTGATGGGGAGGTATTTATGGTTTCTGTTTGCCCACCTAATTCTCATGTGAATATTGAAATTTCTTGCTAATTGTCTTTGCTAAAAAATGTCTTTGGATATTGTTCCTATGAGGCCAAAATATGGTTATACAAATATTAGGAGTTTCATCAGTCGCCTAATCTTTTCTGAGGTGATCTTTTTAAGATTTTATGAGGGAATATGAACTGAAGAAGTTTCCATATAGATTAGAGAGAGTTCTACATCTGGTGTAACTCTTTTTAAGTGTTTTCAATTAAGTAATTTATGTGTAATGCTGCATACAAGGACATTTACTTAAGATGAAAAAACCAGAAATTTGCACACTACGCCACCTTCTCCACCTCCTTCTCCTCTTTTAGCGTCTCTTTCTCTCTCTCTCTCTCTCTCTCTATCTATCTATCTATCTATCTATCTATATAGCACACACCTGCAGAACCCCCAAGTATTTCTTTTCCTTTGTATTTTGTGAACTAAACGAATGCATCTCATCAAGGGTGGGGGATCACACCAACTGAGGACAAAATGGGGGAGATATGTTTAAGGTGGTTTGGACATGTGAATTGAAGGCTTAGTAATCATTCTGTCAGAAGATGTGAGATAATAAGGACGCTATGTCAAAGGAGACGTCCAATAAAGTCACAGGTGGAAACTAGAAAATAAGAACCTTACTTTTATCGGTCTTACTTAAAACATGGTTCTAAATAGAGCACAATGGTGTAAAATGATTCATGTAGTCAAGCTCACTAGGGTAAGGGCTTGTTTTGATCTTCTTTATCTGTTTTGTGGATTAAGCATGTCTTTTTATATTTGTGTGGCAGGAGTAACTGCTTTGTTCTCTACGTACAATGTTTCTTTGTAGTAATTCATAACTTGGTCTTTATTTCTTGAACTTATATGCTCCTGTATGTCTTTCTGAATTCAGCTATTAGTATCCTCAAAGTTCTGGTGTATTATACATTTTCCATTTTTGCTAATGTACTCTCAGTGGCATTTTCTTTCAGGTCAACGATGAATATATGAGAACTCTTGACATTCTAAGCAAGAAGCTGAAGTTTGTTGAAGTGGATCCAATGGTTAAAGCTTCAAAAGCGCTGAAAGATGTTCAGCCTGAGCTTGAAAAATTGAGGCAGAAAGCAGTATCAAAGGTTAACTTGATTCACCTCATGCATGGATGACATTGAGTAGTTACTCCTATGTTATATGGGTGACTTCTACCAAAAAAGATCAAGTTTTTTTTTTTTTTAACAACCCTCTATCTATCATCATGCATATCATTCTATATTGAGTATATTTCCTGTTTGGAATATTCTTGTGGACATTCCAGAGATGATTTTTAGTTTACCTCTCATTCTGTGTCTGGAGGTCCATGGTCAAATTTTCTAGTTGTTGCAGAATTTTATTTACTTTTTCATTGAGGCTTAAAAGCTGTTTACAAGTTCAATCATGTTTAGCAAAGAACAGATCTCTTGTTCAAAAACTGAAACATATGGTCATTCAGTATTTCTTTTTTATCAAACAACTGATTTTTTAAATATACGAATTCCTAGACGTAATCTTAATTCAGCACCTACATTTTATCCTACAGATTTTAGATTTGACTTAACTCTGACCTGTGTAAGAAAACTTAGAGTTTGAATATGTCTTGCTGATATTGTTGGGAATTGGCTTTGAATTTTCCACCATATAAAGTGCTTTTGTCCAGTTTTTGTTGGGCATAGACTAATATCTATCGTGTCTTGGAGTTCATATATATATTTCAAATAAAACTTGTCTTATTTTTTCTGATTAATATCATGATGTCAATTTTAAATGGGTTTTTAGAAGATGCCAATTGATAATGTAGTACTGATCTGTTCCTTACTTTTAACTCAAATTTCACTACAAACCTTATCACTAGAGAGTTTAAAGAATGCTTTTCATCCCTGTCTATCTTCAAGTATAAAGAAATACTCTTCATCTATCATTTTTATATAGGTGTTTGATTTTATTGTTCAAAAGCTTCAAGCACTGAGGAAACCAAAGACAAACATCCAGATCCTTCAACAAAATGTTCTTTTAAAGTACAAGTAAGGTTCCTCTATGAATTTCTTTGGCAGCTCATTTAATGTTCCTGTTGTGTTCAACACTATGATGCTTAGATCTATTTGCTGTCACTCCACATGACTAACAATATAGTCTACTTTCATGGGCACTGAGTTTAAGCTAACACTACTTTTTAGTTAAATTGTGATTCTAGTTTGATAAGCACTACTTTTTTACTTAATATTTAATGTTTGTTTTAACTTGATGCTGTGAGTTAGAATATGGCATATATTAGTTAATGTAGGAATAAATACTTGTCAAAATATAAGTATTTGACAAACACATGGAACAATCAGTACAAGAAAGGTGGACTGACTTAATGACAGAGGGGTATTAATACATTTAATTTTTAATATCTTTTTTTTTTGTTTTTCTGTATGTGTAAAACCATTTGCTCTTTCTTTGTCCACTTCAATTTTGTTGTTATTTTAGTAGTCAATTCATCTCATGTTTACATTTTTCATGAATTGTATAAATGCGGAGCTTATTTTTTTCATAAACTGCATGTTTGCCGTAATTTGATGGATAATAACCTGGAATTTTAGGTATGTCATTTCCTTCCTCAAAGAACATAGCAAAGAGGTGTATGGTGAAGTTCGTGCAGCATATATTGACACAATGAATAAGGTGAAGGCTTTAGAGCTTTGATTTCTATCTTTTGTTTTTCTCTGTGTTCCTATTTTTGTTTTTAAAAGATCAGTTTAATCAACTTAATTTATGTTTTCTTTTATTGGTAATAAAGAAGCTGTATGTAGCTCATACGGATTTGCACTATGTTTGGGAACTAGGAGGAGAAGGAATGGGGTAAGAGGCGAAGAGGGGGACAGAGGTATAGTTCCCCTTGTTCGGCTTTACTCTAAAAGGGAGAGGGAAAGGAATGGAAGGCGTTATGTTAGAAACCTTGTTTAGTTAAAGAGTGGAAAAGAACGGAAAGAATAACTAATTGTATAAATTTACAATTATGCCTTTTTTTAAATTAGCAAAATATGTCAAAACAAGGGTAACTTTGTCAGCACAATACTAAAATTTTAATGTGCCAACTTTCCCCTCTCAATTTGGAGCTTCGAAAAAATGGGGTTTTGGAAGGGTAGAAGGTACATGCATACCTCCAAATCCTTGCCCTCTGTTGAAATGTTTTCCAATCAAGGGAGAGGCTACCACTGTGTTTACTTCTCTTCCCACTCTTCCCGTTAAGAATTTTATCATGCAACTCAGTTTACCTGCTAATTATGCCTTGTTCTCATGGAGAATCCTTCCTGCTATAATGCCCTATTAGGATGTAAGATGCCATTAAAAATTGTCATGTGCTTATAAATAAACACACAACTTAGTAATAGTAACTTTGCCAGATTCCTTAATAGTCAGCACATTTGTGCTGATAAGTCAATTTTTAAGGATGTGTTGTCTACTCTTTTGCTGCAGCTATAACTGATGTTATAGAGTTGGCCCATACAATGATTTCAGATTCTCATGACACTCAAAAATTTATCAGCAAAATATTTATCCTGAATTAGAGCATGATTTGCTAAAAGATTTTTCTTGGCATTTATTGGGAAGATTTAAGACAAAATGCATGTCACCTTCCCAGCTAAATGTCAATTTACAGGATTTTCAATTGAGATCTTGGATACCTAAAAAGACTACAAACCACCCTCTATTTTTCTTGCTTATCCTGATAGCATATCTAACTTTTTGTCTTTGGTATTGGTTAGCAATTTTTTTTTTAAATTTCTTACATAATGCTAGTTGCTTCATATATTGGAGCTCTGGTGGCCCATCTAATTTGGAAATTGAGAGCTTAACTTTGTCCCAATTTTCTGCAAATACCTATATTCTGTCATAACTGGCTTATCATTTGGATGGTTCCCTTACTTCTTTCAATCTGGAAAGCCCTTCCTTGTAGCTGGATTTTGCTGCCATAAGCACCAGTTGGAAAAGAGGAAATTTGCTGCGATAAGGCATGTTACTTGATTTCTTAGTGGTTAAAACTTTCCCATTGGGCTCTATTGTGAACTAGGCTGCATGCTTTATTTCCATCCTGTGTATCTGAGCTGAGGTCCTCTGGCATGGGCTAACAGGCTCTATATCAAGCTTAACTTTATTGGCTATTTTCTAATGACCAAGACTAAGTGATAAGGCTGCACTAGCTTTAGTGTGTGAAAAGAGCAAGGGCTAAGCTGCAATGCTTCCTTTCTGAAGTGAACCGGGTAGCTCAGCTCAAGCTTTGAATGCAGATTTAACGACTGGAGTAGAAGACAGTGATTTAGCTCTTCCCTTTCTCACTCTCTATCTCTCTCTTCCCTCTCCCTACTGTACCTGTAAAGCTGTACCTTACTTACCTTATAAGTAACTTGGAAGATCATGGTGGTGGCTGTGTTATCAAAATTTAGTTTTAGTCAATCTACATGTGTCACATGTACTCTTTTTCTGTTATTGTTGCATGTGCATCAGATGACCGTGTTTTAATAGCTTACTCAGTTTGCATGTTGTAAAAGATGAGGATGCTAATATCTGAGGTACTTCAGTACAAGTGATTTTTCATAAGGACTGAATGGTTTTGCACCCTTTACAGGTTCTAAGTGCACATTTCCGAGCTTACATTCAAGCATTGGAGAAATTACAGTTAGATATTGCAACTTCTAATGATTTGATTGGTGTGGAGACCAGAAGCACTAGTCTTTTTTCAAGAGGAAGGGAACCACTGAAAAACCGTTCTGCTGTTTTTGCATTGGGGGAGAGATTAAATGTTTTAAAGGTTCTGATAGTCAACTTGGTTATTTTTATCATCTATTTAATAGTTTGCAGTTAGTTTATTAATTAGCCCCTCAGTGAATAATTTTCAATTGTAAGTCTTTCAGAATCATTCACTTTTTTTTAACCCCTTTCAAGTATTCTTTTAGAAAGTTCACATAACAGACATATCATTTACATAAGCAATATTGTGAGTATAATATAAGAATTTGATTTAATGTGTAATTGTTTTAGATAAAAAAATTCTATGACAAAGTTAAATCCGCTGGACACTGTAGATATAAAAGTGCTTTACACAGTTTTTTATCCCCAACTAGCTTGTTCATAACTCAAAATGACTCTTAACAATGCTTTACTATTCTATTCTTTTGTGTGACTTGCTCCCTGCATGTACATGAATGCATATGCATTTTAAGTTTATAGTAGTTTTTGAAATTTCACTAGGCTTGCTATCATGAATACTTTTCTTATCAATTTCGCTTTTAATGTCCTGCATTGTTTGTCTTCGAATGATCAAGACGGTGTATCAAACTGGTTTAGAATAAGATTCCCTTGGAGAGCATAGGGTTTTTGTTCATGATGGATTAGTCTCATCTTGTTAATAGCTAATTCTCAGTTCATTAAATTCAAGAGTTAGTGCTCAAGTGCTTGTGTGCTTACTCTTCCTTCCTCCATGCTGCCTCCTCTTTGTTGGATAGTTGGATACTAGCTTATTCAAAGTTGATTCAGAAAAGTAACCTTGTTTTGTTGGTGCTGATGTGTAATATTGTAGTAACTCAGCAGATTGCCTATTTCTTCTCTCATGTAGCTAGGGAGAAGTACTCATGAGCTTTTGAGTGCTATAGGTGATTGTATTTGTTAGTAACCTAATGACAAGTTCATTAGCTTCACTTTATGAGGAAATTATGGTGAGAGGACTAGCTGAGCATTTGAAGGGTTTGGGTTTTGCAGGAGAGGAAGTATTTGATGGTCTTCTTTACCTTGCTGGCTGCTTGTGTATTGTCTTCATCTAATCCATTGATTAGATGCGGTACATGGGTCATGGCCTTAGTAAACTTGTTGGTCCATGAAAAAAATTAGAAAACATATCTTTATCAGCTTGTCTCTTTTGCATGAGACAAAAGCTAAAAGATGCCTTTGTGTATTTGAATTTGATTTCATGAAAATGGGGATAGGTACAGAATTATTAGAAAGATCTCTCCAAACAGATTGACATGGTAATCAACGATTTCTGGAGCGACTTTCTCTTCCTTTCTTGGTTTCGGTAGATATATGACCTGGGACGACCATCAATGCCATGGATTCTCTGAAACCTTTGGAACTTATTTTTGTTCCTTCTATTATTGCCATGAGTTGCACCTCAAATAAGGTTGCCAAAATCTATATACCATTTATTCCTGTACTAATATAATGCACCAATGGACAAATTGATAGCTGGTAAAACAGTGGTTTTAGATAATCATGCTATATTAGCTTTAGGCAAAATCTTCTTAATGTTACTTAGATTAGTTGTGTAAGTTAGTCTTGTTGGCTAAGTTTTTACCTGTCTTCTATATCTAATTAAGCTAAAAGAAATTAGCCTAAAGCTGTTGAAAATTTGAAGATACCTGCATGCCAGATGTACTAATGGTGTGGATTGTTTCTAGACTCTTATGTCCTTGATTTGAGAGCTTGAGTTTGTGGCTTATATTTATTGGCTTCAGGAAATTGATTAATAGCCATGTTTATTTGTTTTTTAACTCTTGATTTTTTGTTTGGATTGATTCCATGGTTTGCATTGTTTTACAGGAAATTGATCAACCTGCACTTATTCCACATATTGCCGAAGCCAGCTCTTTAAAGTATCCATATGAGGTCCTCTTCAGGAGCTTGCACAAACTGCTAATGGATACAGCAACTTCTGAGTACCCTTTACTCCCTGCTTTTGCTTCTGACTGTCAGCTAATTTAAGTCCAGAGTCATATATGTGTTTAATGTTTTCCTCCTTTGTCCTATTTGCATTGGGCAGGTATCTTTTTTGTGATGAGTTCTTTGGGGAGGAGTCCATATTTTATGATATTTTTGCCGGTAAAGTGCAGAATTTCTACATAATTGACTAGGATTATTGTTAGACTTTCATGGATACTTGTAATGTAGTTTTATGTTGTACGGTAATCCTTCATATGAGCAGCAATTGTCAAAATGTAGGACATTATCAGTGATCTTGAAGCTCTATGTCAGCTTATTATCATATCTTCAGGATACAGAGGGAGTTGCTAATGACTACTTGTGTGCTAACATATCTTCAGGTCCATTTGCTGTCATTGATGAACACTTCAATTCTATACTTCCAAATTGTTATGATGCTATTGGCCTTATGCTTATGATACGCATAATACACCAGCACCAGGTGATTTGTCCAAGTTCTTTTATATTTATAATTCTCTTTTAGGCAGTTTGTTGTTTGTGGAACTAATGATTGTATTTAAGCCTTCACACTGGTGGGCACATTAGTAGACTCCTATGCTACTTGTGTTGCATTAACTTCGTGGTAGACTACACGATAAATCTTATTTATGTCAAGGGATTCATGAATGTTATGATAAACTGGGTTCCTTATGTACACATTTCCCATGGCTTTTAGTGGCTGACGTTAATGTGGTGATTATTAGATTAAAGAGAACCATTGCTTGTAAATGTCCAAAACAAAGTAAAGCCTCTACAATATGTTATTCTTTCTTCTGCTGCCACTTGTTCTCATGCATGTCATGTGCTGTAACGGATGTTTTGTTGTATGAGCGCTGATAGCAATGCCATAAAATGGGGAACGTTTTTATTGTTTACATTTCTTGTCTGACCTAGGGTCATCATCTTAGTATGCCTACCATTAGTGCTTTTTTCTCTGATTCAATGTTTTATGTTGCCAGAGCATATTTGGTTAAACCATTTGCAAGTGCAACTCATTTATGATTCATTCATTCAGGTTTAGGAACACTTGACATCAAACTTCTAGGTCTCTCTGCTGTTACCCTCCCTCTGTTATGTCATCTTTGATTTAGATAACATATGGTGGTTTACAGTATGTTGAGTGGTGTATTAGTTTCTTAGGCTCATTGACTTTGATGCTTCTTAACCTGAACACATCATATATGTCAGTCACATTAAATCTTTATGCAGCTTGTTCTCTGACAAGTTTAGGCTTTACCTTGTAATTTTGTGTTTTGCAAGTAATTTCCAATTGTGACATTTTAGTTTCCTTTTGTAGCTTATCATGTCTCGGCGAAGGATTCCATGCTTGGATTCATATCTAGACAAGGTTTGTTATCTTCTGTTTGTGATAAATAATTTTACATCTCTTGCATTCTTGACGATTTTCTCCAAATTTAGCTTTTTTTTATGCTTTTTTAAATTCTACATATTTAATGTCTTGGTAGGGCTGGCAATTCATGTTAGTATATTGTAATCGTGTTGTGTAAAGGTAATGATATAGCAGATAAATGGATTGACATGAACACAATATGTTATTACACGGTTAACATCTTTAAATATAATTAACCTGTTTAGACACGACATGGTTAATTTATTTAGTTACGATTAACCTTATAAACACGAATAATAAGTTATTTTATGTATTTTAAATATTAATAATTCAATTAATGAGTTTAAATGGGTTAGATATGAGGAGTAATTGTGTCATAAACGGTTTGACACGATTTTCACACAAACATAATTATACAAGACTCAAACCCACTTAACTCTGTATTGAGTTAGCGGGTTGTGTCCAAAATTTTCAAGTCTACTAGTGGCTATCCTTAAGGGGCCCTTAGTGTTCACATGGAACTTTAATATAAGTGCATATTTGTATGAACTCTTGGAGGCAATAAGCATTGTGATATGGAAAGCCCGAGTTTTTTTTCCCTTATGGCAAAAAAATGAGGGAAAGAAGAACTAGTATGTAACTGGTGCTTATGGATAACAAACAGAAGTTTTTGTTTCTCAATGCACTATTGACTTCTGTTGTTGTGAAAATTGTGGTCGTCTTCAGCTTATGTGATGTCAAAATTTGATTGTAGAGCTAACTGTCAACTGAATCTGAACAGGTTAACATTTCTCTCTGGCCTCGTTTTAAGATGGTATTTGACATGCACCTCGGCAGTCTGCGAAATGCAAATGTGAAGCTGTTATGGGAAGATGATATTCATCCTCATTATGTCATGAGGCGTTATGCTGAATTTACAGCTTCTCTTATTCATCTCAATGTTGAATATGGAGATGGGCAGGTTAGATACAATGGAATAATTCATAAAACTGCTGTTTATGAGTCTTTTGATGATCTTAATCATCTAAACATTTTACCCTCAAAATATGCAGCTTGAATTGAATATGGAACGATTGAGAATGGCTGTTGACGATGTCCTTATGAAGCTTGCAAAATTGTTTTCAAAACCAAAGTTACAAATTGTGTTTCTTATAAACAACTATGACATGACAATTGCAGTGCTGAAGGTAAATATTGGTACTCAGATTCTTCTGTTTTATTGTACTTAACCTTGATCTCGATAGGACTTTTCTTGTCAATCTGAAAAATTAATCACAGTTGAGGTTAAAATTTTGGTTGAGTTCTTTTTGTTGGACACTAATCTCTTGAAGAAGTGATTTATCTGTTTGTAGTATATGTCGAATAGCTGTTAGACCTTAATTGCTTTGATTTCAATCTTTTTTGACTTTTGTTACTGGATTCTAGGAAGCTGGTCCTGAAGGCGGTAAATTTCAACTGCACTTTGAGGAGCTGCTAAAGAGTAACACAGGATTATTTGTGGTAAGGGACCTGTTTTGATGTGTACTTAAACCACGTTGCCTCATAGTGATTCTTAGGTTGGGCAGGCTGGTGGAGTGTTGCATATGCAATGATTACCCTCTTTATTATGTGTCAAGAGCATGACCATAGTTCAAATTTTAGTTAAAACCTTGGCATCCTCTTTCATTTATCACACTGCATATACTACACCATTATTAATTTTTAGTGCAACAGATTCATTTTGCTTAAATGATCCCTCTTTTAGAAAATTTTAGTGTCCATAGTGGCATTACATTCTTATTTGATGGTGGCCACTGTTCCTCATCTCTCGCACTGTGATTGAAAAGAACTATTGTGGCAATATGCAGGTTTTTATTGTGTCAAACCTGCATGTTTGATGCATAAACAAACACATGCCTTTTGGTGAAGGGCCTATTGGCCATTTTGCATTGTACTTTTAAATCAGTAAAAATTGTGGGATAGGTTCTAGGATACGCAGGGGGATCGTAGGGAGAGAGCTAAAGTTGGTTATGGATTTGTTCAGGTGCTGTCACACTTCTGTTTCCACCTTTATATTTGCAGCTTACCTTTCCTTCATCCATTAACCATGCAGGAAGAATTGCTAGTGGAGCATTTTAGTGATTTGATTAAGTTTGTGAAGACTCGAGCCTGTAAGTATTCCAAGTTGATCTCCTTGGTACATATTCTGCCAAATGTGTTGAGATTGTAATCGAGTTAAGTTGACTTAATAAAAAGCTTCAGTTTGACGGGAAATTAAAACTTGAGAGTAGAACCTTAGTTTGAGCATAATTGAGCTTTATTTTTCGAAGCGTAGTGCCACTCAAAAGAGTACTCAAGTTACTCGAGCTAAACTTGAGTAGGCTAGATTAAAATCAAACTAAAATTAAACTCAAGCTTGAATATTTGCACCGTAGACATAAAATATTACACTCGATTAGACTCGTGAATCACTCAAATTAAGTATATTATAAGACAAACTTCTCTCACTCATATTAAGATTGATTAGAGTCGAGCTTGAGTATTTTCTGATTCCATTCCAAGTACTCATGAGTCAATTTGTCTCACTTGCACCCTCTATTATGAGGAGATATGACTCATGTGGAAGTTATTTATCAGCGGAGGATCCTAATGCTAGCTCTGAGAGGCCTATAACTGTTGCCGAAGTCGAGCCACTTGTTAAGGATTTTGCCAGCAGATGGAAGGCTGCAATAGAACTGATGCACAAAGATGTGATAACGTCCTTTAGCAACTTTTTGTGTGGAATGGAGATCTTAAGGGCTGCATTGACTCAGCTCCTGCTTTACTATACCAGACTTTCAGATTGCATAAAGAGGATCAATGGTGGTACTGCCCTGAACAAGGATCTTGTGTCCATATCTTCAATCATGTATGAAATCAGGAAATACTCGAGGACCTTCTAATCCATTGCTATTTTCCACTTGACAAGAGGTTCTCCTATCAAGTTGAGTTGGAACTGTTGTTGCACATTCTCGGTATAGTTTTCCCAGTATAGTTGTATAAATTAAAATTCATTTTTTATTTTTTCTTTTGTCATCTTTTTGCCACTAGTTATTTAATGAACAATTTCTTGGATCTGGGCCAATTTTGATGAAGTTGAAAGATGAAAATTAATGTTCTTTTGGATCTGGATCTTGTACTTATTATTATCATTATTATTTTGCTTGCGTGTTGTTTCAGGACAAAATTTGATTAAAATAATTTTTAGTTTTTGAAAATATTTATAATTTTTACTCATATTTTATTATCAGGCCTTAGGTGTTCATTTTAGATCATAAATAGCTTTCTTGTGTCTGCAAGCATAATCTGGTTTAGACTTTGTCATAGGGTACAGCTGATTGTTGGCATCCAACTGATGAAGGTTACAGGTTTACTGTTGTCAACTATTAGAAATTGTCAAGTCTAACCTTAAAGTTACAGGTTTACCTACAGGTCTAAATGTTGCATGAAAATTGAATTCAGATCTCTAAGTAAAGTCTTTGGTTGCTAATCTAGCTTTGTACCTAAAACCAGTGCCACCAGGGGGATAGTGATGACCCAATTTTGAGGTTTGATTCATTGTTTAAGTAGCAAACTGATCGACTATTGCTTATTTCCAGTGAGGATGTTGAACAGCTTGTGTTGCACAGGTAGGTTCAATGGGCTCAGGTAAATAATCAATGACTGAAACATAGTACTTGTTACCATCAACAAAAAATATTCGTGCAAGACCACAGAGATCAATGTAAATCATATATAAAGATCTTCTACTTAACCAAAGAAGTAGAAATGATAACCATTGAAGTAATTTACTTAGTTGGAGAACAAGGTAGTTGGAAATTTTTAAGAACAGACTGATGTTTGAAATGAGAGATTTCCAAGTCTTTGATGCTAGGTAGAGAAGTTGGTCTTAAAAGTCCAATTATAGCTAAAAAAAAAAACATGTGCAGAAAGAGACTGAGAGGATTAGAGAAAGAAGTAGAGTGAGAGTGAGGAGTGCAAAAAAGTAGTGAGGTCCCTACCGAGGTTGAGAGTGTTCTTGAGAAGGAAGAAGGTAAGGGATGATCTGAGATAGGGGCAGACAAACATGTTGGAGTTTTTTGTGGGGTAACAGAAGAGAAGATAAAATGAAGCAAAGACACTAACAGAGTGAAGGCACAAACTTAGAAAACATAAGCACATGATACATAACAGACTTTTAACCATAAATGTCACCTGACGTTTTTTTCTAGTTTTTCACAAGCCAATCAATTAAAGTAAACTAGTATTGAAGCCGCAAAGTTATTACACAAAAGAAGCAATATACTGCAGTACTAGGTTTGCTGTGGGTACATCTACAAGTCTTTCATGTTTGTCACTTGTTTTTCATCTTACAAAAATAAGCCAACTAGGACAAAAAGCGCCAGAAGGATTTGATCTTCAAGTTTCAACACTCTCTCTGAAGATCAGTTTTGAAGACACCTAATTCTGATTGCATTGCCAAGAACTTGCCTGTTGGAAGACCTTTGGTCATGATATCTGCTAGTTGTTCATGTGAATTGTAGTGCTTAACATTGACTTCTCCATTTTTGACAGCCTCTCGAATCATATCGAACTTACTATAATATGTTTTGTTCTCCAGTGCTGCACGGGATTCTTAGCCATGGCTACTGTTATCAACCCATAGATCTGTAGGTCCTTCTTGAACAAAACCAAGATCAAGCAACGTTTTTCTTAACCAAACTGCATGATTAGTTGCCATTGCAACTGATATGTATTCAACATCTGTTGTTGACTGAGCAACAACTTCTTGTTTTTTAGAGTTCCATGGGAACACTCCATTGCCAAACGAGAAAACAAAACCAGAGGTGCTTTTGGAGTCATCAAGATTCCTAGCCCAATCATTATCTGAATATCCACAGAGATGATAGCTGCAAGTCTTGCCATATTTGATTCCATAGTTTGCATTTCCTTTCACATATCTTAGGACTCTTTTTGCTACTGCTAGGTGAGCCATTGATGGATTGTGCATGAATCTTGATAGTAGGTTAGTGCTAAACATGATGTCTGGTCTTGAAGATGATAGATACAACGAACTTCTTATCACACTTCTAAAGAGTGATGGATCTGCAAGGCCTTCGTTATCTGATGAAGATAGTTTCAAGTTTGTAGCTATTGGATTATTAATAGACTTGCAGTTTTCCATTTTAAATCTCTTTAGTAGCTCAAGAGCATACTTCCTTTGGTGGAGCATAATATAATCATTAGTTTGGATAAATTCCAAACCAAGAAAATATGTCATCAACCTCAGATTTGTCTTCTCAAACTCCCTCATCATATTTTCCTTAAATTCGACCATTGAGTTGTTAGCTAGACCAGTGACTAGAATGTCATCAACATAAATTGAAACTATGAGTTCTTCATCATCAACTATGGTTTTTGTATACAGAGTTGGTTCACCCTCACTCCTATGAAATCCATGGTTACACAAATATGCATAAATCCTTACATACCAGGCTCGAGGAGCCTGCTTTAGCCCATGTAGTGTCTTTTTAAGTTTGCACACCTTATTTTACATACCTGGCTTCATAAAACCCCCAGGTTCTTTAGTAACTATCTCTTTCTTCAACAAACCATTGAGAAAGGTTGATTTTACATCGAGATGCCAAAGCTTCTACCTTTTTTTAGTTGTAATTACTACCAAAAATCTAATTGTATCAAGCCTAGCGACAAGTGCAAAAGTTTCTGAATAGTCGACACCATAGGTTTATGCATGTCCTTTGACTACTAGACGAGCCTTGAGCCTATTAATGCTGTCATCACTGTTAAGTTTAGCCCTAAACACCCATCTTACTTCAATTACTTTCTGGTTTGCTAGTCCGTCTACCAAATCCCATGTGTCATTTTTCTAGATCATATTTATCTTAGTATTCATAGCTTCGAGCCAATCATTATCCTTGGTTATCCTTGGCAGCTTCAACAAAAGAAGTTGGCTCCATTATAGCAACATGTCATCTCTCATAAACATCAACAAGGCTTCTAGTGCCCCTTGCTGAAGGATCATTAACATTATCATTTATTTCTTCAACACCATGTACATCCCTATCATGGGAAATTTGCAAATTATCAGTGCCTACAATCTCGAGCCTTGACCAATTCCACTGCTTTGTTTCATCAAAGTGGACATCTCTATTGACCACCACTTTGTTGGATAGCACATCATACAATCTCCCTTGCTAACCTCACTAAAACCAAGATGGATAGCCATTTTTAATTTTTCATCCAATTTTTTCTCTTGTGCTTTCTGAAACTCGAGCATAAGTTATGCAGCCAAAGATTTTCAAATGTGCCACTGAAGGCTTTGTGCCATGCTAGACCTCGTGTGGGGTTTTGTTGTTTAACGCCTTGGTAGGAGCAGCATTTAACAGACCTCTACCCAAAAAATTTTTGGTAGTTTCTTCTCAAACAACAAACAACAGGCCATCTCCATGAATGTTCTACTTTTTCTTTCTAAAACCCTATTTTGTTAGGGACTAAAAGTAACCGTAAGCTGATGCTTTATACCAAACTGAGCACAATATTTCTCAAACTCAAGAGCTGTATATTCTTTGCCGTTGTCATTTCTAAGCATCTTAATCGTTCAACTTGTTTGATTTTTAAGAAAGCTATTAAAATAATCTGATTTGTTTTTAAGAAAATAGACCCGATTGTATCTGAACAAGTCATCAATAAACAGGAGATAGAACCTGTTTCCTTTTAATGACTAAGTTCTCATCAGTCCAGCTATATACCTGATGCGGTTTCCACTTTTACAATGCCTTTTCCATCAACCCTTAGAAAATCTCCATTTCCAATTTCTACGCTTGACTTGTATCTTTCATCAAGATTAACAAAGAGTGTTGTGTCACATGTCGTATGGTTAGACCATGAGCTGTCTAGGAGCCAAATATCTCTTTTTCTCCTCTCTGGTTTGCGGATGGTCATAAACAACATTTCATCCTTCTGTTCCACTTCTTCGACTATTATAGCCTTTTGATCACTAGAGTTAGCTTTATTTTTGCAACTTTCTCGATGTGTCCAAGTTGGTTGCAAGCTCGACAGTTAACATTGGGTCTAAACTAACAAAACTGACATGGAGGAAATTTAGTTCTCTACTTCTTACCATCACCCGATCTTTTGTCTTTCTCTCTCTTTTTTTTTGTTTTTAATTCAGCTTTCTTTTGGTTGTAAAAGGCTCCTCTTTTTTGACTTGCTACTAAAGCATTCTTGCTAAGATCCTTCACTTGGATTGCTCTCCTTTGTTCTGATACTTGCAAGGCATTTACCAACTCCACAACCGTGAAGCTTGAGGGTCCTTAGAGTGTTCTAAAGGTGAGATCTTAGCTTCGAATTTTTTTGGTAAACTAACTAGAATTTTGTTGAGTGTGCTTTTCTCTGGTACATCTTCTCCCAAGAGCATAAGTTGATTAACCGCTTTTATGACTTTATCAGTATAATCCTTCAAGCTAGCTTCCTCCTTCATCCTTAGTGTCTCAAATTCTCTTTAAAGATTTAGAGCTTGGATTTGCCTAGTTCAAACATTACCTTGAAACTCATCCTTTAATTTGTTCCAAGCTTTTTTAGCTAATTTACACGTCATGATAAATGTAAAAATGATACCAGATACTGCCGAATGGATGCAAGAGAGGGCCTTAAACCTCATTGCACCTTCCTCACTATGCTGCTTCATTTGTGCTATGGTAGGATTTTGTCTTTGTTTAGGTGGATGTCCACCAACTCCCACCATTTCCCACAAGTCAAATGCTCCCAAGTCAACTTTCATTTTCACTGACCATATTGCATAGTTTTCTCTTTAGAAGACAAGAGGTGTTGGTGCATTGTAATTAGTTTTGATCTTTGAAAGTTTTTATGAGGTAGGTAGGCTTGTGTTGGTTTGTTTTTCTTTAGGTTACAATCATTGGAAAAGCTTTGTAGGTCACTTAAGAACTCTTATAGTGCCTTGATACCATGTTGGAGTCTTTTGTGAGGTAACAGAAGAGAAGATACATTGAAGTAAAGACAATAACAGCGTGAAGGCACAAACTTAGAAAACTTCATTCTACATAAGCGCATAATACATAAAAGACTTTTAACTAGAAATATCACATGAGGATTTTTCTAGTTTTTTTCACAAGTCAATCAACTAAAGTAAATTAGTACTAAAACCGCAAGGCTACTACACAAAAGAAGCAATATATCACAATACTAGATTTGCTATAGGTACAACAATAAGTCTTTCATGTTTATCACTTGCTTTTCACTTTAAAAAATAAGCCAAAAAGGAAAAAAAGGTGCCAGCAAGAAAATCTTCAATTCGATCTGCAAGTTTCAACAAAACAGGAAGTGGTATTGTAATAGGTACAGGAGTGTCTTTTTTGCCTTCATTGACAAATGTGATGTGGATAGAGTTTAAGACTTTCTTTAACCAATTTGAAGTGGTTGTCAACATTTATCTCCCTAAGGTTGTAAGAAACAGGTTGATCAGGTATGCCTTTGTTAGATATCAATATAAAGAGGAATTGGAAGAAACCATAGCGAGAGGATAAAATATCCCACTGGAAGAAAGGTATCTGTGCCTTAAAGAGGTTGACAAAGACTGGAGAAGAAAAGAGCAACAACCAAGTGTGAACTATAATAGTTGTCATAAACGCCCAATCAGATGATTAACAAATCCATTATCCTTTAGGATTTAAGCATGAACAGTACCTACCTCAACCCTTACCGCCCTCGACAGTTCCCTCCCCTTCGACCATCACTTTCGACTACACCAACCTTCCACTCCCCACCATTAGGCCCACCAAAGTACCACCTTCCCCCATTGTCCCCGCCTTTGATACTTCCCCTCACCAATGTAAACATCCAAATTTCCCAATACCTATCTAATCAGCCAACCTACCAACGCATATCCAAGCCAAAATATCAGGCCTTTCTTTAACCACGATACAATGAAGCAGATTGGTGCTCTTCCTTACACATTATTTTTATTGCAACTTAGCAAAAGGATCACTAGATAAAGATTGAATGAGGTCTTTAAGGCTTACGGCATGGTGAAAGATGTGTTTATATCCAACAAGCAGAACCTAAGTAAGCTCACAACTTTTGCATTTATCTGGTATAAGGAAATTCAAGAAATGGAAAAAGCCATTACTTATGAAAATGGTCGAAGACTTGACGAACATTTCATAATAGTCAAGAAGGTTAACTATGGTTGGAACATGAGGAAAAGCACCAAACAGCAGAGTTGTAGTCTCACCCATGCACCAATAGCCAAACTTACAACACAGTTGGCCATCCCACACTGCCCTACACCAAGCTCACCTAGGGATGAAAGAACTTATCTTCAGCCCTTCAGAACTCCCCCTCGGATTTAGTCTGATTAACAAGTATCCTTCAACATTGATGTTAGCCAAGAAAAATTTGAATGGTTGAACAGAAATGCCGTGGGGACATTTCAAAGTTATGTCCACCACCACATTTTATAAGAGATTTTTCTAAAGAGGGGCTAGCATTGTATAGTCAAACCCATGGGTGGGAGGGATATCCTCTTTACCTTCTTCTCTGTGGAGGATTTTAATGCATGCACCAAAAAATATCATGCATGGTTTAATCTTTGGTTTGAAAAAATCACTCCATGGAAAGACTCAAAATCATATGACGAAAAGCTTATTTGGCTAAAAGTGGACGGCATTCTTGTGAATTTATGGATTGAAACAATTTTTAGAGAAATAGGGGAGTAATGTGGGTCATTTATATTGATTGATGAGGACACATACTAGTGTAGAAGATATGACATTGTACGCTTATTAATTATAAAGAAGCGAAACATTGAAATCCCTCACTCTATTTTGTTCAAAGCAAATGGCAACACCCATAGAATTTTTATCAAAGTTGAAGATATCTAGGAACTCCCTAAGCCACATGACAACGGTGGAACTCTGGCATCCCCAATGCCCTCCTTCCCCCTAGTTCGATGAAACTCCTAAGAAATCAATAGATAAAATTCAAATGGACATGACAAGTTTGAACTGTAAAGGTTGAGCAATGCAACTAGTTGCAATCACAACGGACATCTCACACCGTCAGTCAAAAGTGGGAC
Source organism: Theobroma umbraticum (assembly GCF_002168275.2). NCBI lineage: Eukaryota > Viridiplantae > Streptophyta > Magnoliopsida > Malvales > Malvaceae > Theobroma > Theobroma umbraticum. The sequence continues at coordinate 1,116,929 of NW_018397262.1, forward strand.
TTGAGTTCAGACCACAGTGACCCATTGTAAAAAGAAACATATGAGCTAGCTTGGAGTACAAGTGTAGATTGCTATCCCACCACGTAAGCTCAAACCCAACATACAAAAATCCCAACTTTAACCCAAATCTCAAAGGGTAGCACACAACCCACTCAATCACAATTAAACCAAAAAAACCATTTGAGCCCAACACAAAACGAAACCCAAAGCAACCCTACCAATCAAACCAACCCATCAAGGAATAAAAAACCAAAAGTAAAAACACAAACAAAATCCAACACTAAAACAAAGACAGCTCGTAAAGCGCCAAGCAAATTAAATAAAGCCCCTATCACTAAGGAGGATAAGATCTTAATAAATGATGACCACACAACTCTAGCTCAATTACGAGCTAAGATCAAAGCCAAGTAGACAAAAGAAAATAGACCTTTGTTTTAGTTGAAAAGACTCAAGTATTTGAAAAAATGCTTCAATCTAGACAATGAGCAAACTTGCAAGAAAAATGGGAAAAGAAAAGAAACAAAAGTTGAAATGTTAAGAAAGAAGAAAAGAGCTACCACAGAAATCAACATGGATGGATAAATAGTCTCTTCATCTAATAGGAATTCTTTGTCCGATGAAGGTAGCAAGGAAAGGAACTCTTTACTCCTTAAGTAAGTTGGGAACGTTTTAGAAATATGTTCTTTTATAGGATAAATCTTCAAGGATTATCAAGACACTATTATCCACCATTTCTCTAGGTTGGACAAAAAGACCAACTATATCTTGGAATGTCAGGGGCCTTGGGTCATGAATTAAGCAAAGGGCTGTGTAGAGATTGGTTACCTCTAACAAGTCAGTGATGTTATTTTTTCAAGAAACCAAGAAAAGCACAGTTGAATAGAAACTCCTTAAGTTTTTATAGAGGAATGGTAGCTTTTCTGGAGAGGTTGCAAATGCCTTAAGCACTACTGGTGGACTCATCTCCATATGGTCTAATGATTTTTTCAATCAATCTAGTTTCAAGGTGAATGAGAGGTACATTTTAATCTCAGGTGTTATTAAACCTATAAATCTTTACTGCTCTTTTATCAATCTTTATGCTCTTAATGACTCCTTGGAAAGAGCCAATTTCTAGATAGATATCATTGAGCTTAGAAATGAAATTATGAGACCTTTATGTCTTTGTGTTGACTTCAATATTGTTCGAACAGCTGATGAGAAAAGTGATGGACACCTTGATCTAGCAAGCATGGCTCTTTTCTCTAACTTTATTGATTTTATGGAGCTTATCGATTTCCTCTTACAAAGGGACTCTTTACTTGGACTGATAATAGAGATATTCCCACCAAGTATCGTTTAGACAGGTTTCTTGTCACAAGTGATATTATTCTAAGCTATTCGAGCATATACAGAAGGTTTTACCTTGTTCCACTCCTGATCATAATCCCATTTCCTTGGCTGTTAATTAGAATGACTAGGGCTTATGCCTTTCAAACTTTTTTCTCACTGGTTAGAAAATAAAGATTTCAATGCTTTCCTTATGAATACTTGGAACAATATAAAAGCTAACTCCAACTTTCATAGAAGTATCTTTGACAAAATTAAAAAGCTCAAAAACTCAATCAAGTCATGGTAGCAGCAGCATCATGCCAATGATAAGAAAAAAAATCCTCTACTTGAAAAAGAAATTGGCTCTCTAGAGAAAAAAGTTGAAACTAAATAGTTTGACTGCTGATGAAAAGGATTTTTATACAATCCTCAAAGCAAGTTTGTGGAAACTTTATTGGTGCGAAGAGCATTTTTTGTTATAGAAGTCTCGACTTCAATAGGTCAATCATGGATACTGTAATACTAAATTCTTTCACATAACGACCTCTAACAGGAAAAGGAAAAACATGATCTATCACATCTAGTAGAATGATACCTCAATTTATGACCCATTTGATATCAAAAAGGAGGTGGTTTCTCACTTTAGGAGCTTTTTCCACAAGCAGTACATTCTAAAACTCAGAGAGGTCAATTGCTAACTTAAGCAAATTAGTTCAAATCAAAAGCATAGCCTTAAAGCTCCTTTCATAGAAGAAGAAATATGGGCTGCCACCCAACAATGTGATGGCAATAAAGCTCTAAGGCTTGACGACTTCTCTCTAAAGACCTACAAGAAACATTAGCCAATCTTCAAGAGTGAAATTCTTGCTTTCATGGAGAAGTTTTATTCTACTGGGCGGTTGAACAGGAACATAAATGCCTCTTTCATTGCATTAGTTCCAAAAATAAATGGACCTATGTCCCTTTCTTACTATTGGCTCATTAGTCTTGTTGGTAGCATCTATAAAATCCTTGTTAAGGTATTGGCTAATTGACTCAAAGCAATGATCAACTTAATTATGGGAGAGAACCAAATAGAACTTTATTAAAAACAAACAAATCCTAGATTGTTCTTTGATTGCAAATGAACTCATTGACTCCATCCATAAACACAAAATAAGTGGCCTCCTATTCAAAGTTGATTTCAAAAAGGCCTTTAACAGTGTTGATTAGGATTTTTTAGACTTCGTTATGCAAAACATGGGATTTGGATCTAAATGGAGAGGGTGGATAAGATAGTGCATCTCTATGGCCTTTATGTAAATACTTGTAAATGGTACTCCCACAACTTAATTCTCGCACCAACGAGGCTTACGACAAGGATGCCCCCTCTTACGTTTCTTTTTTAATATTATTGTAGAATCTCTCAACTCTGTGCTTCACAAAGCTACCTCTCTATGACTCTTTCGTGGTATTCAAGTTGACAATTCCCAAGTAACCATCTCTCACTTATAGTTGACTCCTCCTTCACTTGGCAGCCAATTGTTGAAAAATTTTAGTCTAGGCTCATAGGATGGAAAATCCAAGTTCTTTCAATGGTAGGATGCCTAACACTCATCAATTCAATTCTTGCTAGCTTTCTTCTTTATTTCCTTTCTATTTTTCAGATGCCTGCTTTAATAAAGAAAAAGCCGGATACCATCTAAAAGAATTTTTTATGGTCAGGAAATTCTGACAAGAAGAAGTTGCACTACTTCAGTGAGCCCTCTATTTGTAAGTTTGAAAGCCAATGGGGATTGGGGATAATGAACCTTGAGCTTAAAAATCATGCTCTCTTAAACAAATGGGTATGTAGGTACACATATGAACTTGACAGTCTATGATGCAAGGTTATTTCGATAAAAAATAGACTTGATCCAAGCTATATGTTACCTTCTAGCAAACCCCACAAGCCCTTCCTTCTTTGGAATCAAATTTCTAAACCCCTCTAACCTTCTAATAGGTACCATGACTTAGTTACTACAAACTTTGGTTATCTGCTTGGTAAATGAGATACAATCTCATTGGTATCAATCTTATGACCAATGATGAAGCCAAATGTACTTTCTGCAACTCTCATCTTGAGACCCAATTTTACATTTTTTTGGGTTGCATGACTGCATGGGAATCATGATCTTCTTACTGTCTTAAGTGGGACATTAGTTGGGTTTTTCCTTGTGACTTTATCTTTTTTTTTTAATGCTTGGGTTCATCACCCTATCTTTTCAAATGGTGAAGAACATTTGGAAAAAGTTGTTCTTTGCCAACTTATAGACCTTATGGTTATGCAGAAATGAGACCATTTTTAGAGGTAAGAAGTTTGATGTTAAGCAGATTGTTGACATGGTATTCTTAGACTCTCTTTATGGTGCAAAGAGAAGTGGCAAATCGGGCACATCCCCACTGACCTATGTTTACTTAACCTTACCTTTCTTTCTAGTAGCTATAAAAACCCAAAGCACAAGGTAAGCACCAGCTGGTCACCTTTAACAGTAGGATATCTCAAATTGAATATTGATGGAGTGGCAAAAGGCAAACCTGGCTCTATTGGCATTAGAGGGGTTCTCAAGGATCACCTTGGCTATATAAAAGGCACTTTCTCTATGCACATTAGTAGGGAAGAATCAAATTATGTAGAATTCAAAGCCATTCAAGAAGGAATTAATTTCTTTCTCTCTTCCCCTTTGGCTACTATCTACTACCTTGAAGTTGAATGTGATTCTTCTAATGTCATTAGTTGGATCAAAGACCACAACAAAGTTCCATGGCCTATGAAAATTATTTCAATCCTTAGGCCAATTCTAGTCACCAAGGTAAGCATTAAATATTTGGGTGGTAAGCTTGCAATTTGAGGCCTTTAAATTGTCATTGGAAGCATAGAAAACTTAGTGCGTTAATGCTGGAAATTTAAATGCTAGAAATTAAATAAGCTGTGTGGTGTCATTGTATGCTAGGAAAGAGTAAGCAAACTTATTTGGAAAGCTTAAGTAGGTGGCTTGGAGATTCTGGAAGTATAGTGGAACTAAATTTGGTTGCTAAGGTAAGGCTTTTAATGCCTAATTATTGAAGGTTTTAAAATTCTAGATACAATATGTAAACTGTTAGCTGAAACAAAGTAATTAAGTTTAAGTTAGATAGTTAAAACCTTAAAATTTTAATGTCGAGAGAAAACTAAGAAAAACTGGTGTTATGTTTGCTAGATGCTAGGAAGTTTAAGGTTTTGGTGATAAAGCAATTGAGATTCAGAATGTATGAGTTGAATGTATAAAGCTTAGCTGAAACATTGGATTAAAGCTTAGATTTAGCTAATTGAATTTTGCAACTTTGAGTGCCAAAAAATTTAAGGAACTGTGCTATATTTATTGAATGCTAGGTAGCTTATGAATTATTTGGAACTTAAGAAAATGTGTTAAAGTCCAAGGATGACTGATGGTTAAAGAATCGGTTTATTTACGGCTAGAAGTAATCATGGGTTGATTGGCTATTGAGCATGATTTGATAAATTAATTGCTGATGGAAACCACACTATCAAGGTGAGTTAGTGCATCTATTTTAAAATTCCATTTTGTTATACAATTAAGCATGAAGGCATGATTTACTTACCTCTTGGCATATTTGAGAAGCATGAGAGCATGAGTGCATTGAACTTGATTTTACTATTTATGGAGAATTGCATGAGTTGTCTAGTTATAAGCATGAATCCTATGCTGAAGTTGATGTTTTAAAATGTGTCAAGCATGATTTTAATGTTGTTTGTGTTGGATTAGGATCTTAGTGGATTGATGTGACTGTTTAAAGTATGGATTTCGAAAAAAAATTTTGTAAAGGAAGAAAGCAATCCAATTACACAAATGGAAACATAGATCATTATTATTGCAAGTAATATAATCACATCTTAAAAAAATAAGAATCTATTAATTAAGAAAAACGATACCTTTTATTTTGAGATTCTTATTTTCGTACACTACCACACCAATGAATGATTTTTTAACTAAACAAATTTGCCACTTATTCTTCAAGAATACTTTCAACTTAAACCTTGAGTGGACAAGGTGTGGAATGCAAGACTATAAGATGGAAATCAATTTTGTCTATCTTTTCTTCGAAAAAGCTTAGAGGAGGAGAAAAGAAGTGATGGCTGAAACTTTTTCAAGAAAAAATACGTTCTCTTATTTTCTTCCAATCTCTTCTTTTTTTATTAAACCCTTACCTCAAAAGTTTAATCAAAATAAAACACATTTGAATCAATCTTGACCATCCATTTAGAGCTATGGAAGAATCAAATATACTTCATAATTATTAAAATTAAAATTACAGAATAAATAATTTAATTTTTTAATTATCATTTATCGTTCTTAATAAAATAAAACTCTTTATTGAATAATAACTCTTATTTTATTATTATCCATCTTTATTTGAAAAGAATTAATAATAAATAAAAAAGTGATAGTTAAACATGGAGTCTCTTTTTATTAACATGGATGTCTAGATTCATTTTGCAAAAATCCTCTTAACATTATCTTAATTTAAGACAACTCTTGTCTTTAATTAGGACAAAAATATTTTATCTTGTCTAAATTGAGACAAATATGTTTTATTATCTAGATTAAGACAAAAAATATTTTTCTTGTTTTAAATTATGACAAACATATTCTCTTGTTTAAATTAAGACCAAACATGTTTTCTTGTCTAAATTAAGACAAACATGTTAAAGTTTTCATTTTTGTACATAATTTAATTAATCAAATTAAAACATGCATTCCAACTTAAACAAGTTGAATTCTACAAAACTAAGTGGAAAATCTATTTAGACCTAAATATTCAAAGCTCTAACAAACTTAGAATTTTTGTTAATCTCATTAAAAATAATTCAAACTTATTAACCATGAAATCACTCCACCATAAATTCATGATTACAATCTTGGATTAACTATAATTACAAAAAATAATTCAATATTTGATATCAATTATTAGTTGTTTAATTGCAAACCTTATATTATGAGCCCTCATAACCATCTAATGATAAAAGATGAAATTATCGTTTTACCTTTTATATCAGTTTTATCCTCTAGTCTCAAATTTCATCCAATTAGTAATTCAATACTCTAAATCTAATCTTTTGAGCGTCTAGATGTGATGAGTAGCTAATTCATCAATCCACTAGACTAAGTTTAATCACCAATCTTCCTAAAATCACTAGAATTGATGTTAATGCTATGATCTCCATTATCTGGATATATGTTCTCAAACGTTTATCTTGATTATAATCTCAAAATATAGAGTCTAGATTAATGCTTTATGATGATCATGCTCATCGTAAATCAAAGATTATAAAGAGATTAAACATTAGTCCACTATCCATCAAAATTTCGATTCTACTATAAGGAAATATATAAGTGTGAAATCAAGATTTAAGTAATGGTAAAACTTAAATCTTAAACTTGATTATCATATGGTACCAGTTCATGTTATAGTGTCATTACTCGAAGTCAACCATTTTGATGATTTGAAACTCATCATTCCCTTAAAATGAATCACATTTGTTTTGTTGGAAGTAATTTAGACACTACAGCCTTAGCACCATAAAGTGACTAGCTTTATTATATGGTTGTGAGTAATTTTTAGATTCAATTAAAATACATGTCTCCTATGTATGATTCTTCATACAAATGCATTTTAATATCTCAATAGAATCATGGTACTTTAATGACTAGATAATGAATGCTTATTGAAACAAACTTTTCATCTTATTATCAAAATGTATTTTCATTACAAATAAATTTAATGAAATTAAGCATGAAAATATACTTGCTTTATAGGGCAACATATTCTCAAAATTCCTAACAGTTTGATCATTGGATTGGCAATCTACATGTCTGTTGAGCATGATTTTTAATTTAGAATAGATCAAGGTTTGAAGTGTTGGAAATAATTAAGCATATTTTCAATTCTGGAAATTTAACATAATAGGATTTGCTATTGAATATGATTTTATGTTGCTAGAAATTTAGTGTGGGTTTATATTGTTGAAAATAAGTGAACATCATTTCCAATTCTATAAATTGAGCATGGTTTGGTTGTCCATAGGAAATATTGAGTTGGATTTCATACTAAGCATAGTAAAATGAGATCAAAGAGGTAAGAATGGTTGACGAGAACTTGAAATTAAGTCAATAATTGTTTGCTGGCTTTGACATATTGATGTTTTGACGTTTAGATCTTATTATATCACTTTGAAATATTGATGCTAGGAGGCTTGATAAAGCAAGAAACAGTTGTTGGAATTTTATCAAACCAGACCTAACATCAAGAGTGGGTTAGTGGAGTTTATAAGAGGCTGTTTAAGCTATTCCACTTTGATAACTCTATTATATAGAGTTATTTTGACACAATTTGAGGGGGCTTAAATAGGTATATTTTTGAGATTTTAGGTTCGAATCATAGCATTTTAGGTATTTTTCTAGTTTAAGTTTGATTACATGTTAAGTAG
>NW_018397262.1:1124757-1171893 GCF_002168275.2 Theobroma umbraticum
TTATTTTAGTTAAATTTTATGTTATTTTATTTTAATTACTTTAAGAGTAGTTATTGCTAATTACTTTAGATGAAGTTTTCTTTTAGATGAAGTTTTTTTTATTTTTCTTATTTTCTTTGACTTAGATTAATTACTAGTTTTCTTTAGATGAAGTTTTTTTTAGATATTATGAGCTAAACTTATTTTTTTAGGATTACAATTGAACTCACATGTAATCTAAATTTGTAATCTTTTTCTTGTTTATCTTTAATAGGATTTGAATTGTTTATTCCAATTTATTCTTAATCCTTTTAATTGCTTGATCACCAATTAAATTGATTTAAGAACCTAAACAAACTTAGGAAAGAGAGTTTAGTGTAGATTAAAATTAGGATAACATATGATCATATTAATTGATTTACGTATAGGATAGGAATATACCTATAGGTCTTATGTAGCTAGATTAGAGCCTGAACTTAAGGAGTCCATTTTAATTACAATTCACATAGGGATATAGTATTTTGGTTAAAATAGATATTTTGATAAAATGAGTCGGGAGACCTTTATAAATAATTGAGGACTCTAGGTTAGTAATTCAACTGATTGATATAAGTTAAGGAAGAAAGTTAAGATTTAGATGAAGTGTGAGAAATACTGTAATCCTAAGCTTGTTTGATTTGATCTTTACTCAAGTTATTATTACTTTGATTTTTCTTTTTAGTTTAAATTTTGGTTAATTAGTTTTAGTTAATTAATTAATTTTGATTGTTTGGATAAAATTAAATTGTTATAATTTTAGTACTCAAAAAAATTTTAGATCAATTCTCTATGGAATCGACACTCTACTTGCTTATATACTATCTATTTGATACGTATACTTGTGTAGTAGAATTTTAATTGACACAATTGATGCCAACTAAAAGATGAGTAAGGTGCAAGTAAAGCTCACATTAACCAAGGCATTGGACCCTTAAAGGCTTGGTGATAGTGAATTGAGCTAACTAAAATCCTTTGGTAGAATTGAGCTTAAGCTAAAGGGAATGGTTTAGTGATTGGTGAGAATTCCCACCAAAAAAGGTGAGTGGGCAATTCCTTCTCCAAATATATATGGATCTTGAAATTGTACTTACTTACTTATGCTCATCATTTTGAATGAAAATCGAATGTTTTGTATATATTTTAGATATTTGAATTGTTATTAAGAAGCATGAGCTGCTAGTTACTTATGAATGGTCTTTAACTTGGTTATGAATCTCTTTAGTGAGCATACAATATTATTGAGCCATTTTACAAAATGGGAAACAAACCTTTCAAAATGATGGGATTTTATTCTATTTTGGTTATTCAAAACTATTATATATTACACTTTCGTATAAAGGCCCTAGAGAAGGTAATCATAAACATTTTAACTTTAGCCTTTGTGGCAATTTTCATGATGCTCGAGTGAAATATTTTAACTATGCCATGCTCATTGATTTTCATACATGAACTTGGTATTTTAATCTTCATTGATTTCATGATGAACTTTGTTATATATTGCTCACTGCTTTCATAATTTAAACATGCATACATGCCTTTTGCACTTATGGTTGAATTGATTATTCGCATTTGAAATTCCATTGGATTATTTTCTTGGGTAAACCTTATAAGAATAGGTCCTGTTACCACACTAGATTTGTGTGGTCTTTGTGCACAAAGTAGTGATTATTAATGATTGATATTTGATAATAAAGGGGGAACTGAAGCCTCAACTTATATTTGGTGAGGTAAGGAGTTCCCACGAGTCGATAAAAGGGGATTTGAAGCCTAGTCTCATATTTGGTGGTGTGGGGAATTTCCACGAGTAGGTAAAAGGGGATTTAAAGCTCAGACTCATATTTGGTGGCATGGGGAGTTTTCACAAGTAGGTAAAAAAGGACCTGAAGCCTTGACTCATATTTGGTGGGGTAAAGAGATTCCACGAGTAGGTAAAGGGAGACCTAAAAACCCAACTGATATTTAGAGGCATGGGGAGTCCCATGAGTAGGTGTTGATATTACGAGCTATATTAGGCTTACCTGAGGATACCCTAATTGATACGTTTTTGTTAATTAAGCATGACATCACTATTATACTTGATTTGAGAAAATCATGGCTATGATTTATTTGTTTACATGACATTCTCGAAATGATTATACCTTAAATTTCCATGGTTAATTGTTTTATAATGAGCATAAAATTTACACAATACCTTCGTAATTTGATTTTAAGATTTAAACTCAAGCGTCTTCTATTGATTTGCACACTATTTATTAACTCTACACACATCTTATCTCATCATACATATTTATTATTATTATGTCTTTTTATCAAAAACTCGACCTTAATGCTTGTTTCCCTTCCTGTCCACTCACTGAGTATGAAAGGCTCACCCTAACTAGTTGACAATAGCAGATAAGTGAATTAATTGGAAGCAACAGTGGTGAGGGAACTTCAACTTGTTGCATAGGTAATTAGCATCTCATAGCACTTCCCTTGTTTCACTCCATTGTCTAGATGTCAAGTTGTCTGCTGTTTTTAAATAAGTAATGTATTCATAAAACTATTTTGGGCTAGGGCCTTTGGATACTGTTTGATTAAATTTAAATAGTGTAATGTTTGAAGGTTTATATTTTAAGACGTGTTGTACATATATTTTAAATTTCTTGTTAAAGATTTTTATGAGTGTCTAAGAATTAAATTTGAAATTTTTGTTATATAGCATTGTTAGTATATGATAAAGGAAAGAATTTATTTGGTGAGATTAATATGTTAAGAAGGCTTGTTGGCTTGCATAGGCTTGCGTGGGCTTGCCTACATGACTTGTGCACTGGTAACGGTAGTAGGAGTCAGTCGTTACACTTGATGAAGAAGATTTAGGATAGACCTTGAATATAATAATTTATGATCGAATACACTTAGTTGATTAAGTTGTTTGATTTGCATATAGGATAAAATACACTTATAAGCCATATACAGCCAAGATTAGAGCATGAACTTAATCAATCTTTTTTTAATTTAATTTGCATAGACATATAGCAAGTTAATTGGGAGAGATATTTTTATGATAAACTCAAAAAAGACTTGTAAATAATTTAGTACTCTAAGTTAACAACTTAATCCATTGAAGTAAGTTAAAAGAGAGATACAACATTCAGATGAAGTATTGAGGGATATCAAGATCTTAGTTTTGGTGGTTCATTGAGATTTTAAACAAATTTGCTTATTGATTTTAGATTAGTTTTAGTGTTAGTTTGTTAGATTTAATTTTACTTTTAATAATTTAAATTTGGTTGTTTAAATAAGATTAAGGTTTGTTAATTTTAGTAACTAACAGTAGAATTAATTCAATTCTCTGAGGGATTGACACTCTACTTTTCACTTTATTGCTTGTTTAATGGTCCGTGCACTTACATGGATAATTTGACAACAACCATTTCTATTGATAGATTTAAGTGATCTATCAATAGATGTTACATAAAAAGCATTCTGTTTAAAATCTATCGGTATGTTTGAAGAATATATCGATATATGAGGTTGACTTTTGAAATCTTGATGTTCAGATAAACAACTATCGATAGATTGAAATCTTAATATTTAGATTAACAACTATCGACAAAAACATAAATCTATCGATAGATATGAGCAATTTATTCATAGATTTAAGGCAGAATTTTTAGAAAGTCCTTTTTGAGTTAGCTTTTGTTTTGTAACACTTAAATCTTTTTACTTAAACATGTCAAGTGTTTTTTAGACTTATTTAAACATGTGAAAAACCATTATGATCACTTTTTGTTATCATTTCAAAACTTAGATCAATTTGAAGCTATAAGGCTAACAATTTGAAAACTAAAATAGATTGGATTATCTTTCAAACCTAAAGAACATTATTTAAAGAAAAAGAATGAGACAAAATATTAAAAAAGGTAGAACCAATATGAGTGATAGGTAAACATGTGCCATCATCAACAAATAGCATATCTGAACCACTATACTTAGAGGAGAAATTCTAGTTTTGCAACTTGTTTGTTACATGGTGAAAGGCACCATAATCAACAAGCCAATTCGGTGCAAGTGCTATAGTATTAACATTGTTTGCTATTTATGCAGATTATTATCTAAAGCGAGTTTTGGTAGAATCACTTGTTTGATTACAAAACTGAAAAACAACTTTAAGAGCAAGTATTCTACTCATGTTTTGTTGGTCGAGAGCGATTTGATTAATGTAGTGAATTGGTAATGAATTGGTGTGACAACCCAAAAAAGTACCATGGTATCTTAACAATGTTGGTAACTAGTTGGGAATTTTAAAACAAAAAGGTGAATAAGTGGTAGGATTTCTACATTCATATGAGAGCTAATAAACTTGTTGACTTCTTGCTAGAGTTACGGTTAATTGATTTTAATTTCTCTCTTGGAAGCTTGATTATGCTTTTCCCTTATCTTCAGTTTCTTTTTTGCTTCCTTTGTGGGGTTGTGTTCATTGAACCTTGGCAACTGCACACTATCTCTATTTCTATCCTTATTGGGTTATGGCTAATTGACTCTTGGCATCTATACACTATCTTTATCTCTTTTAGTTTGTTAGGAAACTAGTGTTTTTTGTAGTGCTTTATGCACTTTTTTACAGAGTATTATTTACTATGTTTAACAGGCAATTAAAACAAAGAAATCATAAAACGACTAAACATGATGCTGTTCAAGTACCCAACACAAACTTTGGAAAGGAAAGATCGACTAAGGAAAGAAAGGATTAACCCAAGATATAAACTTTGGAAAGGAAAGATCGACTAAGGAAAGAAAGGATTAACCCAAGATATAAACTTTGGAAAGATAGGACGACATCGTTTAGTTTCTTTTATTATTCTTTTTTAAGTCTTTAACCAGTTGTTGCTTCTTGCCGAAGTCATTAGCTACTAAATCCCTAGATTGAGGATTACTTCTTCAATATAGCCCCATAATCCGTGATCTGGTGAACTTATAACCTTGATCTTAACTTCTCAAACCTCTTTCTGCATAAACTCTTGGTGAAGATATCTACTAACTCCTGGTCAGTTGGACAATGTTGTAAATTGATTTCATTTTCCTTCACAGCCTCCTTCAATGCATGATATTTAACCCTGATATGCTTTGTTCTGCCATGCTGCATAAGGTTTTTAGCAATAGCAATGACTAATTGATTATCAGCATAAATTAGTTTGCTTTTCTATTGCTTAAACCCAAAATAAAAACACATTTTTCTTAACCACTTGGCATGATTTGATGCAGTAATAGCTGCTATGTTTTCAGCTTTAGTTGAAGACTTAGCTACGATCTCCTACTTCTTAGAGTTCCAAGAGAAAACAACACTACCAAATGTGAAATAAAAACCACATGTACTATCAAAGTCATTAATGGACCTTACCTAGTTACTATCACAATAACCCCGTAAATCACTACTCTCAACCATCACATACACCAAAGCATAATCCATTGTACCTTTCACATACCTGAAAAATCTTTTTGTAGCAGTAAAATGCATAATTGAAGATGATTGCATGAATTTGAAGAGCAGACTTATGGCAAACATTAAGTCTGGTCTTGTTGCAAACAAGTATAGTAAAGATCCTATAGTACTACTGTAAAGCATTCCATCTGCCTAAGTAGACTCATTATCATTACTCAACTTACACCCAGTTGAAAGTGGGATATTCACAACTTTGCATGAATCCATTTTGAACTTTTCTAATAAGTTACTTGTATACTTTGTCTGATGTAAAATGATTTGAGTAGGCAACTGCAGTGTTTCAATTCCCAAGAAGTAAGACATTAGTCCTAAATCAATCATCTCAAACACATTTAGCATCTGAGTCTTGAAGTCTTCCTAATAAATCTTGCCAGGACCTATTATCATCATATCATCAACATACAAGGCCACAATTAACATCACAGAATCATTTGACTTCTTTATGTCTAAGATATACCTATTTGCACTTCTGACAAAGCACTAATCTTTAAAGTGCTCATCAATTCTCTCATATCAGGCCCTCGGAGCTTTGTTTCAAGCCATCAAGAACCTTGATAAGCTTACAAACTTTACCTTTTAAGCCTTTCTTCAGATACCTTTCAAGTAATGCTATATATATATATATATATATCCTCTAACAACACACTATTAAGGAAGGCTGATTTAACATCTAGGTTTAAAATTTTTCAGTTTTCCTTAGTAGATAGTGCAACAACTAATCTGATAGAGTCATGCCTAGCAACTGGGGCAAATGTTTCAAAGTAATCAAAACCATACACTTGAGCATAGCCTTTTACAACTAGCCTAGCCTTATTCTTGTTAACTGTCCCATTGAATTCAATTTTATTTCGAAAATCCACTTGACTTTAATTACATGTTGATCAGAAGGTCTATCAACAAGGATCCAAGTATTATTCTTCAAGATCATACTCATTTCTATATCCATCCCAACTTTCCAATTCTTGTCTGACACTATATTAATGAAATTAGAAGGCTTAGTTACAACAACATGACATTTGCTATATATCCTGCAGTGTTCTAGCTTCTTTAACAATTAAGGATTCATCTTCAATATCAGATACTTCATCATCAATAACCTACATAGGATTTTCATCAGCTACAATCATTTTATCTGATCTTTCTACAATGCATTTGTTTCAATTTTAACTTTGCCCTTCATCAAAATTCACATCTTTACTAATGAACACCTTATTAGACTCGATGTTGTATAGCCCGTAGCCTTTAGTCACTTCACTTTAACTAATAAACAAAGCTATATCTGACTTAAAATCAAACTTTGTTCTTTTTTCATAAGGTACTTTGGCATAACATACACAACCAAATGTTCTTAGACGCGGGACAGTTGGTTTATGCCCAAACCACATCTCATAAGGTTTTCTTACTCATCATTCTTGTTTAAACTCTATTAAGTAGGTAGTTGGCTGTATTCACAACTTCTGCCTAAAATTTCCTTGGTAAGTTCATTTGATATAGTAGACATCTGCCTATTTCTCCAAGTGTTCTATTCTTCCTTTCTGACTTGCCATTTAGCTGAGGATGATATGTTACAGTGAGCTAATGTTGATCTCCAAAAGTGGTAAAAAAACTCTCAAATTTAGCTGAAGTGTATTCAGTACCATTATCATTTCTTATAGTCTTTATACTCAAGCTTGTAAAGTTTTCTGCAAAATGCCTTAAACTTCATGAATTATTTTAATCCATTTGACTTCACCTTCAAAAAATATACACAACAGTAACTAGTAAGATCATCTATAAACAAAATATAGTATCTGCTTCTATTTAGAGAGGGAGTTTTCATTGGCCCTCTAATATCAGTATGAATGAGCTCTAGTTTTTGAGTAGCTTTCCACTGGCTTACCTTAAGAAAAGGTTTTCTGATTAGTTTCCCAAGCTGACATGTTTTACAAAGCTTGTCTAGCTTAGCTATCTCAAGTAGTCCATCTACAAGTTCACTTGATGACATATATGACAGTGAATTACAATTCACATGTCCTAGTCTCCTGTGCCAAAGCTCAGAGATATCACATGCACTATATAGTGCCAAGTGTCTGGTATCTACCAAGTTTAGAAGATAACATTTGTTCCTCATTTCAAAAGTCAACAATTCACTACTAGTTGGATAAAAAATTGTGCAGTGTTTAACAAGAAATTAAAACAAAGAAACCATAAAACAACTAAACATGACGCTATTCAAGTACCCAGTATAATAAAGAAAGAAAGGGTCGACTAAGGAAAGAAAAGATCAACCCAAGCTAAACACTTTGAAAAGATAGGATGAACACGTTTATTTTCTTCTATTATTCTTCTTTGAGTCTTTAACCAGTTGTTTCTTCCCGCCATAGCAGTTAGCTGCTAAATCCATAGATTGAGAATTACTTCAACAAAATCATCTCCAATACCATTCAAGGCATGGACAACAGATTCTTCTGCATTGATAAGAAAGTTCACTAAGATAAGTTCATTAGTTAAATTGCAAAGATGCTGAAAATATTTTAAAGCATATTTGACTCCTTTTGGTTTGGTGAGCTTTTCTCATAAATTCATCATTCTGGACTTGGACTTGTTGGCATAAAGTTTATTTATTCAAGTCCAGACATCAATAGAGATTTCAATAGAGACAAAAAAAGGAACAAAACTTTTTGTGGCAGAGAATATAATTCCATGAAGTAACAATTGATCTTGGCAAGTCCAATGATCATAGGCTGGATTGGAAACCCTTATAGGAGGATTGGAGCCTTCTTGTGGAATCATAGTAAGGGAACAGGGAGATTATCCATCAAATTCATTATCTTGGACTTGAACTTGTAGGCATAAAGTTTATACTCATTTTATTTCTAGGCATCATAAGAGGTTTCAACAGAGACAAAGAAAGGACAAAACTATTTGCGGTAAACAATATAACTCCATGAAGTAGCAATTGATCTTAGTGAGTCCAGTGATCCTAGGCTGGATCAAAAATCATTATAGGAGGATTGGAACATTTTTGTGGAATCTTGGTAAAACGAGGGGGAGATGATCCATCGACATAACCAAGCAACTTGTAGCAGACAATGAGACATTGGTAACGGTAGCAACATTATTAGAGGTTAAAGAAGACATAGAGAAATATTAAATGACGCGCTAGAGCTACTGCTTTAACACCATAAGAAAATTTGATAACAAATAGAGAAATGAATGTAAAAATGGCTTGATTTCATTGTATTGTATAGTGTTGTATTTATATTACTATAGGAATATCTGAGAAGATAAGTCTACCCGTTTGAACACAAAGAGATACAGACGAAATTAGAACACGATATGATTTTAACAACTTTCCCTCCAATAGTCATTGCATACATAGCAAAGTTACTTGTAGCTGGACTAGTACAATTTCAAGAAAAAGAAAAGTTTTGCTATAAGCATAGGTTAATTCAAAAGATTCCAAGTATTTTTATAGAATTATTAAAAGTAAAGTAGCATAGTAAAAGTAATTTTTTTGAAAGTATTTAACGGTTACTGTTTGGGAAGATGTAAAAAAAGGTATAAAATGAAATTAAGAGGAAAGCTTTTAAATTGTAATACATATATAGTTACAACATCTCATCGAACTGTCAACTCCCAAGCCTTCATATGAATTCTATCTTTCTCCTCTTTGTTCTGGTGTCAGCCCTCCTTGCCCACAGCTAGGACAACTTTTCAGCCCAAATCCTTGGCAATCAAAGCATCTAAACAAGGTTTTATACATTAGAAGCGAATTTAGATAAATCTTACTCCAAATAAACTATAATTCCTCATTATATTTATATTCTAAAACATAAACATATCTTACTTCCATCTCTCAAAGATATTCCCATTCTTCTTGTTTTTCCCCGTTCCCTGTAAAATCAATTATGCACAATTAAAGCATTATTTGCTCACATATACACTCATTCTTTGAAAAATGAAATCTATATGAATTAGGTCACAGAGTTAGATAAACTCTTGTTATTGAGATTGTTAATTATTCAACAGTACTTAGATATCTCTTCTTTCATCAGGATGACCGCATTGCTGTAATTCTCCAATATTGAATATATCTATCACCGCAAACGATGAAAAAGTTGCTAATATAACTAGTTCTACACCAAGCTAAGAAATCAAAGGCTCTTTCCCAAAGAAAATAGTATTGTTGCTGCACTATATATAAATATAGTAATTAGTCTCCATGGGTCTCATTCTTTTTCACTCTCTTGTTAGCTTATCAATGGGGAAGCCACGTATAGGCTGGGGGGTCATGGCCCCCAACATTGTATGAGACTAGATTTTCAGGTTCAAGGTTTGAGAACCTCCCCTCGTTAGGCCTTGCATCCTATTAGCATAAGCTTTGAGATTACGATATTCAATGCAAACCTTCGATAATTATGTCAAACTCATGCAAAGGATTTGTTTACTCAGGGCTTAGGCACTGATATCTTCTCATAGTTAAGGAGACTCGTTGAGCAAGACATGAAAATTGCAGCAATATTTCCTATATATGTATATAAACATAAGGTGCTTAGAGGTTGAGAAGCAAAACACCTTACATCCCGGACACTCTATAGCTCCTTTGCCTCCACATTTTTCACATCTTTTCAGAATCTGCAGGCAGTGATACATATATATGGTGCGAATGATTGCATCAGCTAATAAATCATATAACCACAGATAGTGCAGCAACAGAGTTGACCATGAAAAGATTGTACCGAGTTTAAGGGACCAGATGTTGCAGCAAAGACAGTGACAACTCTGGGTCTTGGCTCCCTATTTCCAATATTGAGAATGGCAGGACTGCATCGAGGAAGAAGAAGCGGTGATGCTGGAGAAGCCATCAAGGTGTTGTGACAAGCAAAGAGAGTTGGCATTTTGGGTTGGAGTCGTGACCTGCTGCCTTTACTTTTATGAATATATTATGTGAATATAAAACTAGCACCACAAATATTCCTTCCGGGCAACTAAATTGAGGCTGAAGAGAAAACTGGATAAAGGGTTCTGCTATTACTTATATGAAGTCTATGGACGGTAAGTTTTTTTGTGTAGATTGGTTGACCACTTAGTCTGACCGTTTAAGATGTACATGAAATCTTACATTTTTTAAAGTTACCAACTTGCTTCAGCGGCACAACGTGGCTGAGTTCCGAGTCGACTCAGTGAGTTGAAGAATTCATATTGCGAATACTATATAAGTGATTAGAGGTGCGGAAATACCCAAAATTATTTACCAAACCAGATGTCCGAAGCGTAGCTTAGAATTGAATTGAATTGAATACATTCCCACCAAAATGGCAAAATCGGAGAATTTGAAATCCAATTTGTCACTTCCATTCGCGAAGATTCACCCATCCATGGATCCGGAGGCCGATCCCAATTCCTACTCCCTTGAGAAATTCAGGCTATACGAAACCCAAGCGGTAACAATCCTTACTTTTTCTGTTGTTTCTTGGCAAATTCATGGAAAACTCTTAAATTATACCAACAGGAAAGAAATATCTAATTTGTGTTTTTTTGTGGTTCTTTTTACGATCTGGTTGGTTGTTCGATTGGTATTATTTTTAAGATAAAAAGATGGAAAAGAAAATAGAAATTAGGGTTTTTTTGTCTTAGATTTTCAAGTCTTCTGTTGGTTGCTGAGGAAACAGGATGAAAAATAGGGCAAGAGCGACTGAAATTACAATATTCAAAGAAAAAGAAAAAAACTCTTGTGCTGAATCAACTACAATCTCAACATTGGATCTACTAGTTGAAAATTGATTAATAAAGAATCCTGAAGATGCTATTTGGTTGCTGGTAAAATGGAGTCTATGCAATTAGCTTTTATGTATGATTTTCATTTCTTTTTCTTCAGGGTTGATTTGTTTCTATTTTTGGTTTCTTTTAAACAGAGGTTTTATTTGATTGGGAGTGATAGGAACAAGAAATTCTTCCAGGTGTTGAAAATTGATCGGTCAGAACCATCTGATCTTAATATCAGTGAAGACCCAGTGGTTTATTCAACGCAAGAGATAAAAAATTTGCTACAGCGGATTGCTGAGGGAAATCGTGCCACTGGAGGCTTAAGCTTTGTGGCAAAGGTTTTTGGAATTGTGGGTTAGTGACAATTTATGCTTTGTTCCTATATAAGGTACTTAAGGAATTGTTCCTGTTGACATCCTGTTATATGTTTTCTGCATTATTTAGGTTGCATCAAGTTTTTGGAGTCATATTACTTGATTCTGGTTACAAAGCGACGGCAAATCGGATGTATATGTGGTCATGCAATATATAGCATAGATGAGAGCCACTTGATCACAATTCCTCATGTTTCCATTCAGTCTGATGTAGCACATTCTAAAACGGAGCTAAGGTATCTCCTTCACTTTGATTGCTTCAGAGTTAGTTTTTAGGTCTGATTCAAAACCTTGTGCCATTCAATTTGATATTATTTTAAAAGTTTTATTCTTTTTGAAAATAGAATTGATTGTGTTTATTCTGACATCTAACTGCAAATCACATGCATCTAATTTAATCTATCTCTTTTTGCATTCCTGGAAATAGTTCTGCAGAATACAGACGCAATTGCAACTTTAAAATACCAAACGGGTTGCTATTTTGTTTTTTTTATATATATTTTTTCTTATGAATTTTTTTCTCTATCATATGATGGAGAAAAGCAGATAACTGAAGAGGTTGCCCTTTACCAAATTGAGTATCATGGCCTATTAACATCACCAATTAGTATTATGACCAAATAAGAATGGCAAAGGTCAAGTATAGATGGAAAAGCAGGAAGAGGATGTTAGGTTACTTGTATTTTATAGTTTCCTTCTTAGTAAATAAAATACTCATGTTAGTTCTATTGAGTTGCAGTCAACATCATTTGCTAGGGACCCAATGTGAATCACCTCTTGCTATATTTGTATAATCTTCGATTTGCTCATATGCCTTAAAAAATTATGGGTCTTCTAGGATTTTCAAGCCATGTTAGACTAGCCACATTGGCTTAGCTCAACTTACTTTTTCTTTAAAGGGTATTTTCCTTTTTCTTAAACCAAGCAAACCTGAAAGATAACTGTTCTCCTGGACAAACATATAATGTTACTGCTCAGACATATTCAACTGGACAATGCTTCAATCAATTATGCTATCCAAGATAAGAATAAAATTCAATTTGAGTGTGACAAGGCGTTATACCCTATATATTGACATTTTACATTTCATTTGAAGTGATTTTACTACCCTTAGTAGGTTGGGCCGGTGGCATCTCTAGTTTCTTGGTTGCATGGTGATTAAATTCCCGAGATTACGGGATTTTTTGTTACTATATGTGGATTACTAGAGAAGCTATGAGGCAGTAAGAACAGGAAAATTTACAATCTGCCCTTCCTATTTTTGCTCTGTTCTAATCTACTTTAATTTCAACCAAGAGCAGTGATGTTATCTTCTCAAATGGGAAAAATTACTCATAGGCCTTATTTTCTTTGCTTTATAAGAATTTAGGGCGATTTGATAAGTGGGCAATAAACTCCCAAGTTCAAAGATTAGTATTTTTCCAATCTTAAACAGCATCTAGTGGTATCTGTGTGTGCATGTCCTGTTTGGGTATTTATCTCTTTTAATCAAATCTTGCTTTCTTCTAATACCTTTAAGTAATTGTAACTGCTGTCATGAAATTTGTCATATCTGTATCAGCTATAATCACCATCTCAATTTCTCAGTAACTGCAATGGCAAAAATATAAAACCTAAATAATCTTAATTTGTAATTTGCTATAAGTTATATATTTTTCTTTTTTTCTTTTTCTTCTTGCATTATTCCACATTCTCACCTTCAAATGGCATTAGGATCCAACTTTAATTGCATTTTAATTATTCTTATTCTATTTCCTTTTGGCTTTAGGTACAAAAAGCTGCTATCCAGCGTGGATTTGACCAAAGACTTTTTCTATAGCTATACATACCCCATAATGCAAAGTTTGCAAAAAAATGTTTTATCCTTGGACGAAGAAGGGATGCCATATGATAATATATTTGTTTGGAATGCCCATCTAACCCAAGCCATTCGATCAAGATGCAGTAACACTATTTGGACAATAGCATTGGTTCATGGGCATTTTAAACAGGTACTTCAAATGTTGACTGTATTTCTCTTTCTTTGCTGGACTGGATATATTTACCCATTTGCCTTCTTAGAAATAGTACTCACTTCGGCATGATCTTTCATTTTCTGTTACTATTAATTTATTGCTGTCTTATAAAAAAAAAAAAAATTTATTGCTGCAAGTTTCATTAAGCACTCATTTATGTCTTGTTAGATTCATCTTGTCATACACCTGTACATCGCAATAAGCTTCTGGTGTTTCTTCTTGCTATGTCAGCTTTTATTTATGTTCTTGGTGTACTTGGCTCAATATTTGAGCAAGAAAAATTGATGGCTCAGATGTTTAATTCAGATGTAAATTCCTACAAATTGGAAATTTTTTTCTTGGGTCAGCCAAAATACAAACTAGAAACTAAATAATCTGGAATCTTAAACATGAAGTAAGATTTTGAAAAGATTTGGAAAAGTCAGAGATAGAATTTTCTGCAAAATCGATAATATTTGTTAAAGTTGCAGGATAAATTTTGGTTACTTATGATTTATTTTTCATTTTATTTAAAAGGAAGCAGAATTTGATGGTTAATGTAATTTTAATGAAGCTGAAAGTACGTTAAAAGGATATGTTGATTTTGTACATGACTATTTTGTTTAAGTTGGCTGCAATGCTTGTTGAATATTCAACCAATACTTCTGGTTTTCTTTTTGTGCTACTCTTAACTGCAGACTAGGCTATCAATCTTTGGGAGGGACTTTAGTGTTACATTGGTATCTAGACGGTCTCGGCATTTTGC
The DNA here is from genome assembly GCF_002168275.2 of Theobroma umbraticum. Taxonomy (NCBI): domain Eukaryota; kingdom Viridiplantae; phylum Streptophyta; class Magnoliopsida; order Malvales; family Malvaceae; genus Theobroma; species Theobroma umbraticum. The sequence continues at coordinate 1,139,143 of NW_018397262.1, forward strand.
TGGAACACGGTAAGCTCTGCTTTGCATGCATCTTTCAGCCTTCTTTATTACAAACCACTAAAATGGCAGTCAACAGTTGCAGTATGTTGATGAATGATTTTTACTTGAAGATGCCTTTCATTTGGAAATTGTTTTCTTTACTTGGTTTGCATACGACCAACCTGAAAAGCTTGGCACATGAAATATTACTAATACACTTTTGTTGAAAAATGTGTGTATTACAATGATTTTTTTTTCCGCCGTTTGTTTGCTTGGTTTACTCTATTTATAATTTGAGGCATGCTGGTATTAGTTAAAGGGTCAATTTAAGGGTAATTATAGTTTACCATAGTGTCATAATTAATAGTACATTTATGTCATTGCTAATTAGTCCTTTGTAAAGATAGTAGCATCATGAGACCAATCTGACTATCCATTAAATCCCTTGTAATGTAATGAATTGTACTCAAGCATTATTTCATTTTCCCCAAAAGATGCACGAGGGCATGGCAAGAACAAACTCACAAAAAATTGTACATTCCTGCATCTAATTGGTTCATGACTCATATGGAATTTCTTGAGAGTGAGCAACTTAGCTTTTGTAATCAGGAGGCTAAGCTATTTGGTGGTGAGGGAAACAGAATGGTGGTTAGCTTTCCTCCTGAACTGGAGGTCTTGAGCTCAAACCGCTGCCAGACTTAAATTATTAGAAATGCAAAAAAAAAAAAAAATGAAGGAGGAGAAAAGACTCTTCTATTCAACTCATATTTTCAATCCGTTAAGCAAAAGACTTTAGAGATTTTAGCGTCTAATAGCAGCCCTCACACTTTTTTCTCATCCTAAAAGATTTTACAAAATTTACAATGATAAAAGAAAAAGTCGTTGTAATATGATACCATAAGTAGTATCAATAGCCTAGTTAGAAAAGCATTTTTCTCCTTGGAGGCCAATATCTAAAATTATGACTTGTCAACTACAATTTATCCAAAAATTAATGCTTAATATTTACAACAAAAAGCCTTCTTCCATTATTTGGATTTGGCTACATGGATCAGGTTGCATTATTGTTCCTTTATGACAGTTTTTACCCGTATCTTTTTTGGTCTCCTTCTCATCGTTTAGACATGAGCATCCTCCATGAAGTCATATTCTTAATGGGGAAACTTTTAGGCTGTTGTCCCACATATCCAAGTGACCTTAAGTGAGTTGCCATCATGTTATCCTCAATTACTGGTCCTTCCATCTTTTCTTAAATGCACTGATTTGTTCCTTTATACTGACTGCCATCATATTAAAATCATCTTTTGTGCTTGTTGATACTTAACTCAACCTTTAGTAGTGTAAAGTGTTGCCAATGGTTTTTTTTAATGAAAATTTCTGTTCCTCTGAGGGGTATTTTACTATCTCATAAGATTCTGGAGGCAGTTCTCATTTTGTCCAGCTAACGTAGATGCTACAGAAGATGTCTCTGCTTGAGGAGAATGAACTTTGTTTTTGATTATTGAGTAACCTGTCCAATAGTTTATTAGTTTAATGGAGTCTTGGTGTGGAGGTAACTTCTGTAATGGTTTTTGTTTTGCCACAGTGGGTGTGGGTCTTAATTATTGTCCATTCAGTCTTTCTATGTAAAGCTAATGATAAAAGGAGTTCTAATTTTAAGATCTGCATCCTTCTCTATATATCTCCCATTGTTCCAATAAATCAACTACTGAAGTGCAGACAATGTTGCTGCACATAATTTTAGAAATTAAATGCCTCATTTTTTACATCTTTTTTGTCAATAGATATCAAAATATTCAAGAGTAATCGGTTTTTCAACCTTAATCCGACTTTCTGACACAACAATCCCTAAAACCCTTATTTTCTTGAATCTAAACCCAGATTTGGAATTTGGATTTTGGTTTTGGCAATTGCTTATTTGAACTTTAATTTTGTCAGATACTTGTTTGGTTAACCAGCTTGCATTGCTGATGCAAGTGTGTGAACAACATATTAACTGGACAATAACAAGATAAATAAACAGTATTTGATTAAATAAGCAATACTAACTTGACATGTTTTATATTTTAAATATACCTCAATTGTATAGTACCTGTAAAATAGTGGTCTAGCTTTTTGTACAGCATCATGAACTAGAAGAAGAAATAATGTCTCATGGTTTTAGGCAGTATGCCCAATTAATGGGATAACCAGTTCTTTTGCCTACTAAGCTCATAAAAACCATGCTGAAGTGTACAATAACTAACATGTTCAATATAAAGGTTTTCCTTAGAAAACACAGATATGGAAGTGGAAGTTTTCTAACTTTTCTTATTGTTGTTATGCAATTTCTGTTGTTAACTGATACAAGTATCATGATGGATCATTATGAGGAGCAATTCAAAGTGTGATATTTCCTATTACAATAGCTTGACCCCAAGGATCTTCTCTAAGTTCTATGTATGGATGAACTGACCTGTCATGTTCAAGATTATATTCCTTGGATGAACTATTTGCAGAGATATAGTTGTAGTTGACAAGAGTAAGGTGGGAGCTAGAACTATGGAGGATTACTAAGAATCTAAAGGTTGATTAATTAGGGAAAAATCTGAATCTATGGAGATTAGATGTAGTATAACTACAAATGAATATAGAGTCAAATTTAATAACCAGCCAGTTCCTAAGAGCAAGATTTCAACATTTAGGGTATGAATGATGATCCATAGAGGAGAACTAAGAGTAGGTTGGGTGAAATGAACAAGTGATATGAGGATATTGTGGCTGAAAGATGCAGGTGAGTTTGGTGGAAAGATAATTTGTCATGTTGCCTTTATTTTATTTATACTCATCAGCAAATTAATCATTAATTCCTCTAGATTTCTAATAATAGACAAATTTAGAACTATCCTCCAAAATGGAGAGATTGAATATTTGTAATTTTTCAGAATTCCTTTGTAATGCCTTTTATGATCATATTCTCACTCTTACACATTTCCGTTTCTTATGTTAGTGATGCTTTTATCCTTTGTTAGTTCAAATGCTGGATATGATTTATTTATTTCTAAATATTACCATTATTATTTGGTTTGGTTTGGGTTTCCAAGCCTGCTGTTATTCCTTGTCTTTTTACTTTTATTTTCCAGGTGGTTATATGAGTGCCAGCATAGGTTACATTCTTTCAAGAGGCCTTCTTAGAAGGCACGCCATGATGGTCTTTTTTGTGTCAAGTTTTCAAGATATTTTTCTTCTTTTTTTGTTTGTTTGCTTATTAATTGTTTAAAGATGGCATGTGGTGAAAAGAAATAATGATATATTTTCTCTATTTGATTATATCCTTTGAAGTTTTGGTGAATATTACTTTTAAGGATATTTTGAAATATCATGGACTGTTCTGTGCTTGCTAAACTACAGAGAATATATTATTTCCTTTCTCCTTGGCTTTTTTTTTTTTTTTTCGGCCTATAGGGGGATGGGGAAGTGTTTAAGGTGGAATCGTTATAAAATTGCTAGTTTTTAGTTTTTCAATCTTATTACTGTCTTTTCATTAATTGCAGATACTTGAAAAGGGGAGTGAATGATCGAGGAAGGGTTGCAAATGATGTTGAAACAGAGCAAATTGTCCTTGATGAGGAAGCTGGGTCATGCAAGGGAAAGATGAGCTCTGTAGTGCAGATGCGTGGCTCAATTCCCCTTTTCTGGTCCCAAGAGGCTTCAAGATTTAGTCCTAAACCTGATATAATCTGTAAGAAATCAACTTGATATGACCTGATTTCTTTTTTCTTTTTCTGTTATATTAACCATTTGCATTTTCACATCCCTAACTTCTGGTAACTAAATCTTTATTGTTTTTGTTTTTGGCTTCAGTACAGAGGTATGATCCTACATACCAGGCAACCAAATTGCATTTTGAGGACCTGGCAAAGAGATATGGCAATCCAATAATTGTACTTAATCTAATCAAGGTTATTTTCAAATTCATTGCTGATGACTTTTAGTAGAAAAAATGCTGCTTCTTTTCATTTTATTGAATCCATCATATTCACACTGCTTCTGTAGTGTCTTTTGATTATTTCTTGTTACTGCCAGTGGCTTCTTGGCTGCTGGTATAGAAACCTTGAATTTTATGCAAGATGATGATCAAAGTTATAGGCTCCATGCTGGTGTGAGGAGAGAGCACTAGGACAATTACCAGAAAAATTAGAAGAAAAGAGAATTTTCAGTTGTTGAAGAAATTAAAGGATTGTTGGAGGGAATGAAGAAAGAAGAAAGGAGAGAGTGAAAATAAGCTTAGTAGGTGGAAAATAGAGAAAAAATTATCAGTTAGGAAGAGAGCAAGCCCAGCCTCTTGAAGCCGGATAGGTGCCTTCAGGTACCAGATCTGGCCTTAGAGGGCTTGAGTGGCACCAGTTGGGCTTTCCAAGGTCACCGACAAAAGTTTTTTGGTGGCAGTTCCAACAAGCCTGGTGAGGGTAAACGGAAAGAGAGAAAAAGAAGATGAAGGAATAAGAAAAAAAAAATAATAAGCAAAGACAGAATGAAAACGATATTAAATTTAATTTTTATGTATATGTAATTTGACTAAACAATTTTTAAAGTTTTTGGTTTGAAAAATTGTCACGTAACTCTATTAACTGTACACATCATCACTTAATGGTCATGTGACTTTCTCTAGCCAAAGAAGACCAAAATTGCACTTAAAATCATAGTTTAGTGCTAACATTGCACCAGAAAGATAAGTAGTGAAAGTGGAGTCCCCAATATGATAGGGTGGTAACTTTGAGAATTATCTCTTAACTTTTCTAATATAGTTCTTTTCGGCTTAGTGTATTGTTTATTGTAATTATCTGCTATAGGTGCATCCTGCATACTTTTGAATTATGGCTTAATTCATTTTTGTATTTTAGTTGAAAACTTTTAGGTACATAGTACAGTTAAGTCATGTATGTGATTTGGAAAATAACAATGACTTACAAGAATACCTTTCTGTTGAATATATTGCAGAAATCTTATTAATATTTATTTTAGCATACTGTTTGAATTGATGGCATTAGTCCTCTTTAATATTCTATTTCAGACCAAATTTCTTTAAAGTCTTTGAAGTAGGCACAGGATACTTACAGATACTCTCCTCCGCTCCACCCCTCTTCTCTCACCTGTGAGCATGTGTGCGGTTGTAATGGCTATTATAGAGTTCTCAAGTTGTTGAGAACCATTTTCTAGATTTTATCTTACCCATGCATACTGTATGAGTTGTATACGTATATACACATATGAACGCAGTTAGTTACATGCAAAGATGAATATATTTATATGTAATATATCAGCCTATGTACATTATATATTTTCTTTTTTTGACCATTTAACTACTTGCCAATTTGAGTTCTCTCCTCATTGAATTCATTGTTAAAATGCAGACTGTTGAGAAAAGACCTAGAGAGATGATGTTGAGGCGTGAATTTGCAAATGCAGTTGGGTATTTGAACACAATTCTCTCAGAAGAGAACCATCTGAAATTTATTCACTGGGACTTTCACAAGTTTGCAAAGAGGTAAGTCATTAATTTTTCTCATGAAGTGGACACCTTTGAATCCCTTACCTTCACTCCTTTTATAATTTGAGCTTATTTTTTGTGTTTATTGCTGATCTCAAGCAAGTCTGCCAATGTTTTGGCTGTTTTGGGTGCTGTGGCTGGTGAAGCTCTTGATTTGACCAGTTTTTACTATAGTGGTAAACCCAGCACTGTTAAGAGGAGAGCTAACCAACTTAATAGAACAAGCGCTGGGAGGTATCGTACTCACACTTTTCATATAATTAATTGGTTTACTGCCAATTTTCATTTGTTTTTGTAAATTCAAATCTTTATTCCATCTTCCATCTTTTGTGATTTGTTTATTTTGAGAAGTAACTTTTTCAGATTGATATAGATGTTGGAACTTAGGTTTATCTAGTTTATTTTCAGAAAACATGATGTTCAAATGGTACCAAACGCATGCAAGCAAAAGAAGTTAAAAAAAATTTTTTAAAAAAGAGCAGTGAATTACATTTTTAAGGATGGCTAAGACTTTATCTAATGTATCTGTGAAAATATCTGGAAAGGTGTCTTAAAGAGCTGATTACGATTTTCCAATGTTGGACAGAATATCTAAGGATTTTTTTTTTTTTTAAATTGGCAGTTGGTTGTAACATTTATGAAATTTGCTAATGGTTCATTGACAGCACACTAGCTTATTTCAATTATTGCAGGGAAGCATCTCTTAGAGATCTGAGAGGTAAATCTGGGGATCTTGCGAGGATTGGAAGTAGCAATGAAAATTTAAATTCTCTAACCAGTCGAGACAGGGAGGGTGATTTAAGTCAACAAATTAAAAATGATACTTATGATGGTGTACCTCCAAGATTTCAGAGTGGAGTACTGCGCACTAACTGCATTGACTGTTTGGATCGTACAAATGTTGCACAGTATGCTTATGGCTTGGCAGCTTTAGGACGCCAACTCCATGCTATGGGATTGACAGACAAGCCTAAAGTGGACCCTGATAGTAGCATCGCTGCTGCTCTTATGGACATGTATCAGAGCATGGGAGATGCTCTTGCACAGCAGTATGGAGGTTCTGCTGCCCATAATACCGTAAGATTATCTTCTCAACTTTTCAATTATCAGAATAAAAAAACAAAAAATATAAGATCTTAATCAGCATTTAAGTTGCTCATATGTTTTGGAGCTATCCTTTTGGACTATTGTGCTTGCATGTATACTTTTGCATTAACTTATCCCATGCTTTATTACGAACTTCAGGTTTTTCCAGAGAGGCAGGGAAAGTGGAAAGCTACGACCCAGTCTAGAGAATTTCTGAAGTCTATCAAGCGATATTATAGTAATGCCTACACTGATGGTGAAAAGCAAGATGCAATAAACTTGTACTTTTTCAATCCATCATATATATCTATATATATTTGTTATTTTCTTTAGCCTGGTGAACGATATTTATGAATGTTTTCAATCTTCATGATAGGAGTGCCTTTCAAAAGTTAGGACATTTCAGGCTTGTAGAGATTGATTAGTTTATGCCCATGGTTTTTGATTCTTCAGTTCAATTTTGTGTCCTTTAATATCAATCATTGGTATTTCTACCAGATTTTTGGGCTACTTCCAACCCCAGGAAGGAAAACCTGCTCTTTGGGAGTTGGATTCGGATTACTATCTTCATGTTTCAGGGACAGGAGATGACCTATTTCCTGAGAAGTGGTAAATTTTCTTCTTCTTTGTTTCACCAAAAAGCTAGGCTCTACTTCAGCGTGCCTGCATCCAGTTATTATTATTTTCTTATTTTTTACTTTGCTTTAGCTTTTCATTGTTTCCAATTTCCATATGCAGCATGGAGGATAATGCTAAGCCTTTAGCAGTAGTTGGAAAGACCCTTGCCCCCATTCCAGCTTGTAGAGAAGACTTTTCACGGATGAAGTTGACATCATTTGATAAATTGTTAGAACGCACTTGTAGTTCAATAAAGAATGTAAGACTTTGTAGTGAACCAGATCAAAGACCTGGTGGTCCTACAGCCAATTCTGGTGTGGCGCCTGATGCAGCGTAAATATCCTTTCATATCAGCTATATAGTTTTTTGATATTTCGTTACTCAGCTTCTTGCCTCTTTGCCTGTCATATGATACTGTTTTGATATTTGGTCTGTAGTCATGTTTATCTGTAAAATTGAGCCATTTGTGACTATTTGTAGGTTCTGATTTCTCACCAGGATGTGCTTTATCTCTTAGCTTATGTTTGCTAGTTTGAATCATTTCTTAATTGCATTTAGATTCTGCTGTTTAAATATTTTTGAGGAACTTATACTGTCTCCTTGCTAACGAGTTTAAATACCCTGTTTGTGTTGTTGCTGCATTTTGACTGTAACCGACAATCTATGGTACTAGTTCTGAAACACTATATTAATCCAAGAATGTGAATAGCAAACAGTCTTCCTTTTCTTTTCAATCTTAAGGATTTTCAAATTTTTTGCCTAAACCAATTGAAAGTCTGCTTTCCCTCATGTACCGGTCAAAATTTTGTGGGATAAAGTGAATCTATCTACCTAGCTAGTCACAATTGTTGGTTAGAATATTGTTCTGAACTTAATTGCCTGTGCCACAACTGATATTTAGGGCAACATAATCAAATGCTGTTACTTGCTACTGAACTTTGAAATTCTTGTGCAGTGAAATACAGCTTAAAAGTCCAAATTGGCTCTTTGGCCAAAGAAAGTTTGAAGAAGTTGGCTCTGCCCCCAAAGTCACTGTGAGTGAAATTAAAAATGGAGGGTCCAATGGTGAAGTGAGAGTTGATGATTTCTGCGACTTAAATTGGCTTTCTTCCTATGATGATGATGAACAGGACATTTTCCAGAGGTATTTTTAAAAATTCATTCTTATTTGCCTCAGGAAAAATGCATTATCTTTTTTGGACTCATGTCTTCTGAATGTTACACTGAGTTTATTGGTGCATAGTAAACATATTTTGTGCTTTTTTAGGTACCTCTCAATGACCTCTGTTGATGAAGCCAATGGTTGGTATGGTGGAACACTTCTTGGTGATCAAGATGAAACTAGTGAGATATATAGGCATTATGCTGAATTATGTGAGGTAATACAACTTAAACCATTTGATGAAGAACAATACATTTGATTTAAATTTCCTTTTTCTTGTACATTTATGCAAGGCTAAGGGGATGAGGAGTTGAACTCTGGCCCTTAATTTTTTGTTGAAGGAAAGCTGGGTTGTTATGTTTAATCTTGGTTATTTTACATGTTAGTTTTTTTAATTAACTTATTGGAAATGACAAGGATATCATTCGCTGCTAACTATCTTTCTCAAAATGTTTGAAATACCAGGGACCAGCCATGGAGCCTTTCCAAAATGATCTAGAAAGAGAGAAGCATTATGCTGATGTTCTACAAGTGAACACAATTGATCTTGTAGATGATGCAGCTATCGAAGCAGAGATGACAGCCGCTCTGAAGGAATATGATCTAATCGGTGCTGATCTCGGGATTTTCCCTGCCTCCTGCAAATCATTCACTGAAGATCCGAGCCAATTGACACGATGGATCATTGGCGAGGACAAGCTGCAAAAGGTGTGAATTTTATGCCACATGAATCTCTGGTAGCAAACGCAAATACATATTTCTTTGCTTTGCTTTGCTTAAAAAGTTCTCTTTTTTTTTTTTTTTATCTTAATCTAGATCTGTTGTAAAGTAGGTAATTAGTTATTGGTGCTTTTCAAAAATCCTGCTTGTAAGTAAGGTAGTTAGACTTGAGAATCTCTCACTTGGTATGCTTATTTGTTTTGTGTGGGTGAGATTCCTCTTGTTCAAAAAACAGAAAGAAAGGGTATAGTGAGATATATGGGTAGTTAAAACCTATTCTTTACCAGCTTGACACTTGTGCTGCTATTTTTTCTCTTGTGTTGACTTTATGAGTTGAAAGAGGTCTCATTTATTAGTTTTTCCCTATAATTTCTAAGGTTTAGATATGTCATTTCCTGATCAGTTGTGGCTTGTAAGATAGCTTTTGTGAGTATAAGGAGTTTTGGGTTACACATGATTAACTGCAAAATGGGGTTTATGTATGTTTCATTTCTTATATGATATTTCAGTCTATGTTTCCTTTGTTACTGACCGAGTTATATTGTGTCTTTTTGTCATTATTTCAAGTTTTGAATTTAAATATTAATTTTTAGGATATACTTACTTACACCTTTCATTTTTTCACCTAACATTTTGAGATTTTTTTTTTTTCTCCGTCATATAGAACCTTGTGTTTTGTTACTGTTTCCACAAAGGATAACGATATTAAATTTTTACAAGGAAAATAATCAAACTTTTATAATTTTCACTACAAGGATATTAAGACCCTTATTTTTTGCATTTAAATTTTAAACTTTCTTCACACATTTGAGGTTAGAAAAAATACATATCAAAAAGGAGAAAAATTGATGATCATGTTCCTGAATAGTGGAAAATAAAAATTGCTCATCTAACGAATCAATTGAGTATTTTATTCTGGGGTGGATTGAGATTGCTGATCTTTGGAGAATTTTGAGTTAAGTTCTGTCTGCCATCTGCTATCTTAGAATTATTGTGCCTTTGTTTCCCTTGTTGCTTGTTTTTTGGTCTATCCTTACTTCCTAATATGTTTTCTGTTTCCCTTAATGTCTGGCACTAAGCTCCTCCTTGATTGTGTTTGGCCCTTGGCTGAGTATTGCTATTGCTGATTGTGTCTTAATCAGGACTGCCTAATGACCAAAATACCTAAATAATCGAAGTTGTCCAAGTTGGGTTGTCTGGCCCATTTCGAATTGGGCTTGGGTTAAAGGTTTTTAAACTTGAGTCGGACTTGATGTGTATTATTTCCTCAAAATTAATTCTAAAGAATATTTAAAAATATTGAAGTATTAAACAATTAAAGTTTAAACTTCATAAGCAATTATTTAGAATATTATATCCGTGAACATATTTTTAGATAGTTGGATCCAATATATTGCATTGATAAATGGGTTCATAAGTGAAAGAAAAGTAAGAAATAATTTGTTTTCAAATACATTAAACGTTATGAAAAAGAGTTCTTTTGCTTGTAAAAGACTATCAATTGATGTTTGTAATTATTCTAAATAGTCGCATAACAAGAGGTTATATCTGTTTATCATTATAAAGGAGGCTTTCTCTATAAGCTATTTTTACCACTTCTTAAAAACCTTTGTAATTAGATGCGAAATTAATAACAAGTTTAATTTTTTTTGGTTAAAATCGTACTTGTGATTACTTTTGGATGTTTTTATCGAGTCATGTTCTTATTATAATGTAACTAACTATATTCATATAAAAAAAAAAAGAGATTTGAACTATTATACTTTTTTTTTTTAAACAAGAGATGCACGTATTTATTATTAAATTAAATATTTATGTATATTAAATTAATATAAATTACTTTATTTGTCATTATTCTATGGTTTTAGGGCATTATAAATGCTATGCTAGTCTATTTTTTACTATCGGGTTTGTATTTCTTTTCGTCTCTTTGAAATATCAGATTTTATAATAATTTTAAGAGGCAACTCATTTACCATTTTAACGTGAACAAAATATTGATGTCATTTATTCCACTAAAACCTTATTTATTAGAAACAATGTCCACTGTCAACAAAAGCAGGTTCCCAAAGTAAAATATATTTTGTTAAAATGCTATTTTAACAATTATAATTTTGTTTTTATAAATGTCACTAAATGAATATTCTTTTTGTTTTAAATTGTATATTCATCCTATCATATTAAGATATTTCAACATACTATCCACTTTCTTCTTTCTTTTTTTTTCTTTTTTATCAAAATGATCAATTTTAGGTAATTATAAGGCACTTTTGAATGATAGAGTTGTTTTCTGTCGCTATAACGTTATATTGTTGTTTATTTAGACTCTGATATATATATCTGAATATAATAAGTGCTGCCACTATTCATTTGACTAATCCTTGTAATTTGTATGTTTGTGTGTTAACCATTTTATATAAACATAAAGTATTAATTATTATATAGATAAATAAGAACGTGATATGATTAATTAATTGTGTAAAGATTTTAAATACATATACAAATATGATTAATAAATATATAATACGACATGATATGAATAACACATATATTAATATGACAGGTTAAATTGTATACGATATAACGTAATTAACATAATTAAAATTTATATAATTTATGATTTATTTATACGATTGATATGATTAATATATAATTTATATAATTAAATAAAAAAATATATAAGTAAAATATAATTTTAATATTTAAATTTATAATAAAAAATTATAAATATTAAAATATATAAAAAATATAATAAACTTTAATATTAATAAATTATAATTATTATAAAAATATTAATATTTATATAAATCAATAAATAAATTTTAACTATATACTAAATGTGTGTATATAATATGTAAATATAATTAAATAAATAAGTTATAAATTATATAAAAACATAAATAATCATTTTATTATATATATATTAAATAAATTATACACATTTAATATGATTAAAATATAATTTATTTATGTCTTAACATGTCATCACGATTAACTTAAATTTAAATCCGCTATCGTGTTTGTATCATATTTTCGCGGCTATTCCTGAGTTGTGTTGGTGGCCCTTCAGTCTTGTGGATGGAAAAATAAACAGATAGGAAAAGGGCGGTCGGTTGTTTTTGCGGTGGACATGTGGGTGCAGTGGCAGGCGCAGAGGGCCTTGATTGCGACAGAAATGGGTTAGGCTGACGCAGGTATTCATTAAATGAACTTGACTGCAGTTTCTAGGTGGCACCTGGCTCTATTTTTCATCATTGTGGATAGCTACGTTCGAGGTATTGTAAAGCTGACAATATTGGCATTCAAAGCTGCTGCTTTTACCAGCCAGCAGAAATCTAAGGAGTAGGACATGGGAGTTATACAATTCCATAGCTAGACAGACTGTGGTCACGTCGTTCCATTACCGTATTACGGACACATGTCCTTTCCAGTGGCCTACCTTAAACAGCACAATTGTCTCCCCCTTTTTTGTTTTTCCCATGTGTTTTCTTTGATTTGATGTATATTCTGAATATACAATTATGCAAGTCTCTTCCATCGGGCTGGTTGGCGTTCAATTTGGATGACGTGCAGGGCCGGCTCTAGGGTAAGGCAAGCAAAGCCCTTGCTTTAGGCTCAAATTTTAATTGGCCTAATTTTTTTTTGAATGCAATAACTTTATTCCTTTAAGCAAGTCAATATACAAAGGAGCAGGGGAGCAAAAACCATCCTTGCATCATGGGCACTTATCTCCTTATCTAAGGTTTTATAATTTTATAATAATATAATTAATTTATATTAAAAAATATAAAAATTAAAATAATTAATAAAATATTTACTTATTATTTCATTTTTAATAAATATTTATTTTCTCACTTCTCACATTTTTTAAATTTTTAATTATTTATTTATTTTTATTAAAATATATAAAAATCAAATAAGTAATAAAATGATATATTCTTTCAATTCTTTAATTATGTGCTTAATAAATTTTAATTTTTTATCAATTTTTAATTTTCACAATGATATTAATTATCAATTATTTCTATTATTCTAAATCAACTAACAACAGTATGTATTTAATAATCTCCAGCTATTTCAATAAAAAAGTCTCACTTTCTTAATTTAAAAAAAAAGTCTTAATTAAATATTTAACTTTAGGTCCTTGAGCTTATTGAGCCGCCTTTGATGATGTGATTAGAAATTCAACGAGGTTGTTTACTATAGGTGAACGATGAGGTTGTTTATCGCTAGTGGAGTGATTAGAGATGCTAATAAAATATAGTTAGGTGGTTTTACTATTAGATGTGGAAGATGCACAGCATATCGAGTTAAGTTACAAAGTGTTTATAAAAGACTATTTAGTTTGAAAGTTGGGTTTTTAAAAAATTGGTTTATAGGTCGATAGAAAATTAGGTGTTTATAAAGTTTAATTTTTTTTAGGTAATTTTTATTTATTGTTACTTTATTGCTTTGCTGATATTTTACTAATTTTTTAATAAGTTAATTTTTAATTTTATATTAATTGTATTTCACCACCTAATTTATTGTTTTGCTTGCCAATTACGATATATTGTGTAATACTAACATTTATGTTTTTCTTTTAAGTTATCACCATATCAAATCTTACAAAGCTTAAATTTGTGGCCCTTGATATTATTGGCAAGAACTATCTATCTTAGATTTTAGATGCTGAAATCCATTTAGATGCTATGGGTCTTGGAGACACAATTAAAGAAGAAAATAAAGCATCCAATCAAGACAAGGTAAAAGCAATAATTTTCTTTTACCACCATCTTCGTGAAAGATTAAAAATTGAGTATCTCATAATAAAAGATCCAATTGATCTTTGAAAAAGTTTAAAGGAAAGATATGACCACCAGAAAATAGTAATTCTGCCAAAAGCTCATTATAATTTGATGAATCTACGATTGCAAGATTTTAAAACTGTAAGTGAATATAACACAGTATTATATAAAATTAGTTATAAACTAAAATTATGTGAAGAAAAAGTGACTAATGTTGATTTGTTAAAAAAAAACATTCTCTATTTTTTACACCTCAAATGTGCTCCTACAGTAACAATATCGTGAAAAAAACTTTAAGAAATACTTTGAATTAATTTCATGTTTTCTTGTGATTGAGGAAAATAACATGTTATTGATGAAAAATCATGAATCTCGTCCAATTGGTTCTACTTTATTCCTTGAAGTGAATGCAACATCATTTAAAAATTTTAGTCGTGGTCATAAACGTAGTCATAATCGTGAATGTCGAAAAGGTTGTCATAATTATCATAATCGTGGTGGTTACACAAATTATTATTCTGATAATAAGAACGCCTACTAGAAGTGGATGACTAGTGAAGAGATATAAGAAAAAGATAAAAAGGGGACAAAGTAAAAAGAATATAGAAAATGCTTGTTATCGATGTGGCATAAAAGGCCATTGGCCACGTACCTATCGTATGCTAAAATATTTTATTGAACTTTATCAAGCATCATTAAAAGATAAAGGACAAAATATCGAAACAAATTTTATTGAAGATGATAGCCAAGTTGATATAACACACTTAGATGTTGCTGATTTTTTGTCCATCCTGAAAGACAAATTGGTTATTTGATTGGTGATGAAAATCCCAATAATGAAATTTCTTAATATTATTTGTTGATGTGTTTTATTACAACTCCATTAGGAACTTGGTATGTTTAGTATAACTCTATTAAAAAGTTAATGTGTTTTAATATGTCTATTAAGAAGTTTTTTTACACGTTTTAAAAATAAAGTTTATATTTAATGTTCTCTTATGTAAGTTTATTTATTACTATATAAATTTTATTTTCTTGAAAAAAATATGGATATTCATCTGCTTAGATCTAAGATCAATGACGAAGATATATATCTAATAGATAGTGCTACAACGCACATCATATTTAAAGACATGAAATATTTTTTTCATTTGACAATGGAAAAAGTTAATGTCAATACACTATCTGATAGTACAAGATTAATTGAAGGCTCCAAAAAAGCCAATATTTTACTATTTGGAGGAACAACATTTATAGTAAAAGATGCATTATTTTCTATTAGATCTCAAAGAACCTTATTAAGTTTTAAAAATATTTATTTGAATGGATATCATATTTAGATAATGAATAAAAGAGATATTGAATACCTTTATATTACATCTATTATATTGGGTAAAAAGTGTATATTGAAAAAATTACCAGCTTTGTCCTCTAGAATGTGCTACTCAGAAATTAAAGTGATCAAAACTTACGCTATAGTAAACCAGAAGTTTACTGGTAATTTCAATGTTTGGCATAACCAATTAGACTATCCCAAGTCAATAATGATGCTAAAAATTATTGAATATTCATGTAGTCATCTATTGAAAAACTGAAAGATATTTCAATCTAATGAATTCTCATGTGCTATATGCGCTCAAGGTAAATTAATTATAAGACCATCACAGGCTAAAGTTGGGATTGAATCTCCTACATTTTTGGAACATATTCAAGGTGATATATGTGAATTCATACATCCATCATGTGGACCATTAAGGTATTTTATAGTTTTAATCGATGCATTGATAAGATGGTCACATGTGTGCTTATTCTCAACTTGTAATTTGGCATTCGCAAGATTACTTGCACAAATAATTTGTTTGCGAGTACATTTTTCTAATTATGCAACCAAGACAATTCATCTTGACAATGCTAGTGAATATACGTCTCAAGCTTTTAATAAATATTGCATGTCAATTGGAATAAATGTTGAACAATCTATTAGTCATGTTTATACACAAAACAGTTTAGCAGAATCATTTATCAAATGTCTTATACTAATTGCAATGCCATTACTTATAAAATCCAAACTCTCAATTTCTGCTTAGGGCATGCCTTTTTGCATGTAGCAGCACTAATATGCATCAGGCAAACGAGTTATTATAAATTTTTTCCTATACAATTGGTTTATAGTCAAGAACCAAATATTTCTCATTTAAGAATTTTTGGATGTGCGATATATTTTCTTATTGCTCCACCATAGCACACAAAGATGAATCTTCAAAGGAGGCTATGAATATATTTTAGATATGAATCTCCATCTATAATTAAATATCTAGAACCTTTAATAGGAGATTTATTCACTGCAAGGTTTGCTGATTGTCATTGTGATGAAACGATTTTTCCAACATTAAAGAGAGAAAATAAGCAACTGAAAAAAGAAAATATCTTGTAATACATTATCATTATCTAGTTTTGATTCTCGCATAAATCAATGTGAACAAGAAGTTCAAAAGATAATTTATTTACAAAATATAACAAATCAGTTGCTAGATGCATTTACTAACCTAAAAAGAGTAACTAAATCTCATATATCAGTTACAAATGCTCCAATCAGTATTGATGTAGGACAATCTGCTATTGCTAATGAGTCTAAAACATGCTAAAAGCATTTTTTAAAACTCATTTCGAATTAGGCATGTGTTAAAGGTTTTTAAACTTGAGTCGGATTTAATGTGTATTATTTCATCAAATAAATGTTATGATCATTCAAAATTAATTCTAAAGAATATTTAAAAATATTGAAGTATCAAACAATTAAAGTTTAAACTTCATAAGCAATTATTTAGAATATTATAGCCGTGAACATATTTTTGGATAGTTGGATCCAATATCCTACACTGATAAATGGGTTCATAAGTGAAAGAAAAGTAAGAAATAATTAGTTTGCTGATAGATTAAACCTTATGAAAGAGAGTTCTTTCGCTTGTAAAAGACTATCAATTGATGTTTGTAACTATTCTCAATAGTCGCATAACTAGAGGTTATGTTTGTTTAAATCAAAAAAATTTTCTCTTTATCATTACCAAAGAGGCTTTCTCTATAGCTATTTTTACTACTTCTGATTGGAGAGTTTAAGCCTTTGTTGTATCCTAAATGCATAAAAACCTTTAAGAAAATGTAATTAGATGCATAATTAATAACAAGTTTAATTATTTTTTATTAAAATTGTACTTGTGATTACTTTTGGATGTTTTTATCAAGTCAAATTATCTTTATGTTCTTATTATAATGTAACTAACTATTTTTATGTATAGGAAAAAGAGATTCAAACAATTACACCTTTTTTTTTAAATAAGAGATGAACATATTTACTATTAAATTAAATATTTATATATATTAAAATAAACATAGATCACTCTTTTTAGTTATTATTCTATGATTTTCGGGTATTATAAATGATACGTTTCGAATAGACAAGATGCGTAAGTGTATACTTAACATGGTTATGTTATTGTAAAATATGTTAGTGTATTTTTTACCATCGGGTTTGGATTTCGGTTTTTCTCTTTGAAATATCAGATTTTGGAAGAATTTCAAGAGGTAACATATTTACAGTTTTAACGTAAACAAAATATTGATGTCATTTATTCCACTAAAACCTTATTTATTGGAAACAGTGTCCACTGTTAATAAAAGAAGGTTCCCAAAATGAAATATATTTTGTTAAGGTGTTGTTTTAAGAAATATATTTTTATCAAATGTGAAAAAAAAACATAATACAACAATTATAATTTTGCTTTTATAAATGTCGCTTAATGAATTTTCTTTCTGTTTTAAATTGAATATCCATTCTATCATTTTAAGATATTTCAGCATAATATCCACTTTCTTCTTTCCTTTTTTTTTTTCTTTTCTTATCAAAAATATCAATTTTTAGGTAATTATAAGGTACTTTTGAATGATAGAGTTATTTTCTGTCGCTATAACGTTAAATTGTTATTCGTTTAGGCTCTGATATATATATCTGAATATAATAAGTGCTGCCACTATTCATTTGACTAATCCTTGTAATTTGTGTGTTTGTGTGTTAACTATTTCATATAAACATAAAGTATTAATTATTATACAAATAAATAAGAATGTGATATGATTAATTAATTGTGTAAAGATTTTAAATACATATACAAATATGATTAATAAATATATAATACGACATGATATGAATAACACATATACTAACATGATACGTTAAATTTTATACAATATAACATAATTAATATAATTAAAATTTATATAATTTATGATTTATTTATACGATTGATACGATTAATATATAATTTATATAATTAAATAAAAATACATATAAGTAAAATATGATTTTAGTATTCAAATTTATAATAAAAAATTATAAATATCATAATATATAAAAATATAATAAATTTTTTATTAATAAATTATAATTATTATAAAAAATTAATAAATAAATTTTAACGATATATTAAATGTGTGTATATAATATGTAAATATAATTAAATAAATTATGAATTATATAAAAATATAGAAATATAATTAATTATTCTATTTTATATATATTAAATAAATTATATACATTTAATATGATTAAAATATAATTTATTTATGTCTTAACATGTCATCACCATTAACTTAAATTTAAGTCCGCTATCGTGTTTGTATCATATTTTCGTGGCAATTCCTTAGTTGTGTTGGTGAGCCTTCAGTCTTGTGGATGAAAAATAAATAGATGGGAAAAGGGGGGTTGGTGGGTTTGGCGGTGGACATGTGGGCGCAGTGGTAGGCACAGAGGGTCCTGATTGCGACAGAAATGGGTTAGGCTGACACAGGTATTCATTAAATGAACTTGAGCGTAGTTTCTAGGTGGCACCAGGTTCTATTTTTCATCATTGTGGATAGCTACTTTCGAGGTATTGTAAAACTGACAATATTGGTATTCAAAGCTACTGCTTTTACCAGCCAGCAGAAATCTAAGAAGTAGGACGTGGGAGATATACAATTCCAATCAGACTGTGGTCACGTCCTTCCATTATTAATTATCAATTATCTCTCTTATTCTAAATCAACTAACAACAATATATATTTAATAATTTTTAACTACTTTAATAAAAAAGTTTTATTTTTTTAATTTTTTTAAAAAAATTTTAATTAAATATTTAACTTTAGGTCATTGAGCTTATTGAGCCGCCGTTGATGATGTGATTAGAATTCAACGAGATTGTCTACTATAGGTGAACAATGAGGTTATTTATCGCTAGTGGAGTGATTCGAGATGCTAATAAAAAATAGTTAGGTGGTTTTATCATTAGACTTGGAAGATGCACAGCATATCGAGTGAAGTTACAAGGTGTTGATAAAAGACTTTGTTTAGTTTGAAAGTTGGGTTTTAAAAAAATTGGTTTAGAGGTCGATAGGAAATTAGGTGTTTATAAAGTTTAATTTTTTTTTAGGTAATTTTTATTTATTGTTACTTTATTGCTTTGCTGATATTTTACTAATTTTTTAATAAGTTAATTTTTAATTTTATATTAATTGTATTTCACCACCCAATTTATTGTTTTGCTTGTCAATTACGATATATTGTGTAATACTAACATTTATGTTTTTCTTTTAAGTTATCACCCTATCAAATCTTACAAAGCTTAAATTTGTGACCCTTGATATTATTGGTAAGAACTATCTATCTTGGATTTTAGATGTTGAAATCCATTTAGATGCTATGGGTCTTGGAGACACAATCAAAGAAGAAAATAAAGCATCCAATCAAGACAAGTTAAAAGCAATGATTTTCTTTTACCACCATCTTTGTGAAAGATTAAAAATTGAGTATCTCATAATAAAAGATCCAATTGATCTTTGAAAAAATCTCAAAGAAAGATATGATCACTAGAAAATAGTAATTTTACTAAAAGCTTATTATGATTTGATGCATCTACGATTGCAAGATTTTAAAATTGTAAGTGAGTATAAATCAGTATTATATAGAATTAGTTATAAACTAAAATTGTGTGTAAAAAAGGTTGCTAATGCTATTTGTTAGAAAAAATATTCTCTACTTTTTCACTCCTCAAATGTACTCTTACAATAGCAATATCGTGAAAAGGCTTTAAGAAATACTTTGAACTAATTTCATGTCTTCTTGTGATTGAGGAAAATAACAAGCTATTGATGAAAAATCATGAATCTCACCCATACCTCCTTTATAGTCAATTGTGGCTGTTTTTCAACTTGATTTTTGTGATCTTTTCGAAATAGAGTCGAATATGCTTTCTCTGTAGTCGACTATGGTTGTTCTAAACTTGATTTTCTTGATTTATCTAAAACAAGGTCGACTGTGCTTGCTCTTTAGTCGACTAGGACTTTATGATCTTCAAGTTTTGCACTTTTTCATACTTCAGATTGACTTGAGCTTCATTAAAATGGACTCTTGACTTGTGTCTTGATGTTCCTTTAGCTTTTTAATGCTTATCTCCTACTACTTTGTCATTGTCTTGTACCTATATTCTAAACAAACATTTCCAAGCATGTTTGCTCTTGATTTGTTAGTTGAGGATGCATTGTTTGAAAGTTGTAAGATGTTTTCTAAGGATGCATAGCTTTTTAAACAATTTTGCAATCTTAGGGGATTAAAAATGTAATTAAGACAATTTCAAATGCTCGACATTAAGTTCAAGAAAACATGTGATTTTTGTCAAATCAAAACACGATGTAGTTCAAGTCTAATAAGTCATTATACAAAATAGAAGAAAGGAAGTGGAAACAACAACTTATAATTAAATAAGTGGCTAAGAGGGATTGGAATACTAAGTATTTTCATCAAATGGCATCTGCAAGGAAGAGAACTAATCTTATAGTTAGTATTTCAGTGAATGATGGAGTTGTTGATGATCTAGATTCAATTAAGAAGGAAATATGGAGGCATTTTAAAAAGTTGTATTCAGCTAGGAGATCAATTAGATTGCTAGATTTAAGATGTGATATTCAATTGATTAAAAAGCAGTCTTGTGACAAATTGGAGAAACCTTTTCTAAAGATGTTGTTTGGAACATGATAAGAGATATGGATAGGATTAAGGCGCTTGGGCCAAATGGATTTAATTTCAACTTCTTCAAATCTCAACAGTCGGTTGTTAAATCTGAGGTAATGTTTTATCTTTTTAATTTCTATACCTTTGGGAGAATAGGACATAGAGTTAATGAAAGCTTTTTACATTAATTCCCAAGAAGAAAAACCCAAGCATGGTGGGAGAATATAGACCTATTAGTTTAGTAGGTTCTGTCTATAAAATAATTGTTAAACACTTAGCTAATCGTCTTAGAGGTGTGATTGGTCAAGTGATCGACGGTTCACAATTTGAATTCATTTTTGGTAATTAGCTTCTTGATTCAGTATTAATTACTAATGAAGTGGTATATACCTTGTCAGAAAAAAAGAAAGGAGGCTTATTGTTTAAAGTACATTTCAAAGAAGCCTATGATAGTGTTTTTCTTAGGAGTTTTGAAGTTAACAATGTGGAAAATGGGGCTTGATATGAGATGGATTAAATGGATTATGGAATGTATTTCTACTACCTTTGTGTTTATATTAGTTAATGGGTCTCCTACTAAGTTAATGAAATTACATAAAGGCTTAAGGTAAGGTTGCCCATTGTCACCATTTTTGTTTAATTTGGTGGTTGAAATGTGAAGCTGTATGTTGATTAAGGCTATAGAGAGGCAAATTTGTAATGGGATTCAGATTGGTAATGGAGGGCCTAGTATTTCTTATTTACAATTCGCAGATGATACGTTATTGTTCTATTAATCTAAGCTTGATGAGCTTTTAAACATGAAAAGTGTTCTACGAGTTCAAGTTGTATCTAGATTAAAAAATAATTTCTAAAAAAGTAGTTTATATGGGATTTAGGTGCGTGGCGAAATGGGCGTCAGAAATTTTTGCTAAGGTCGATTCTTTACGCATTATTTATCTAGGGTTGCCTCTGGGCATTAAATTATCTCCTAATAGAATTTGGAAGCCATTGATTGAAAATGTGGAAGCTAGACTAAAGGGTTGGTAATCTAAATTTCTTTCTCGAGGTGGTAGAGTGACTTTGATAAAAGCTATAATCAACAGTTTGCTAGTATTTTTCATGTCTCTATTTAAAATTCCAAGTGGGGTTAAAAATGAGTTGGATAGGATCCAAATGAGGTTCTTGTGAGCTGGTTCAAAGAACAAGAGATGCGTGCATTATATTAAATGGGATGATGTTTGTTAGAGAAAAGAAATGGATGGTCTAGGCATTGTTCATTTGGAAATCAAAAAATAGAGAGTTATTAAGTAAGTGGATTTGGAGGCTTAGTAATGAGAAGGAAAGCTTATGGAGACATATAATATTAGTAAAGAACGACTAGGAACTTAGTTCCCTTCTACCTAACGTTGATGTTATTGGTAAATGCTCAAGAATATGGAAAATATTGTTTCTCTTTTACTGCCTAATGATAAATTTTTCTTGCATGTAAAAGCTAACTTTGGATGTGTTATAGGTGATGGTGGTTCGATTGTATTCTGGCATGATAGGTGGCTAGCAAATATGGTCTTGAAAGATGAATTCCCAAGATTTTTTGCTTTGGCACTCAATAAACACAACTATATAAAGGAGTTTGAGGAGTGGACTGCTTAAGGGTGGTTATGGATAATTGAATTGAAGAGGCAATTGTTTGATTGGGAATTTGAACAATGGATGAGGCTTTGGAGTGTTTGTCAAGATTTTTCATTGAGTAAAAGCTTCAAAGATAGTATAGTATGGAAAGCAAATGCTAATGGTAAGTACACCTCTAAATCGTTCTGCCGTTTAGCTTGTAATTCCCAATTTGTGAGTAGTGATTTGTGGAAAAAATTATGGCTTGGTTATGCTCCATAAAAAGTGAAAATTTTTGTCTAGCAATTAATATGGGAATGTATTGCTATTAAGATAGAATTAATGAAACACAATCTAATTTTAGAAAAGCAAGCTATATGTGTGATATGTAATCAAAAGCTGGAAACTGTGCGATATTTGTCTTTTACATGTGATGAGGTATGGAGGATTTGGGGGAGATGGTGTTTGGATTGGAAGGTGAATTGGGTGATACATGAAAATTTAAAATTTTTGTTCTTAGCATGGAATTCCTTGTGTGTAAGTAACAATATATTGAAGGTCTAGATATTGGTTTTTTATGTAATCACTTGGTCCATTTGGCTGCTTCACAACTATATCATATTTATAATAAGAAATGGGATAGTGATAAGCTATATGACCTAATTAAATAAAGGATTGCTTTGTGGAGCAAAGCTAGGTGGCCTGAGTTAGTGGACAATATATCTAATATTTTCAGAATGCCTTATTCAGTTTCTGTTCCAAATAGGGTTTGGTAAGTGGGGGATATTTATGCATTTTCGTTTTTACCCTTGAAAAAGTTTAACTGTTTATGAGAAGTCAAAATAAATACAAGGTTCTTGTGGAGAGAATGTCGACAAAATCCTGTGGGCTGAGATAATTTTTCACCAAAACTCTGTTTCAGTCGTTTGGCGGAGGTGGCCATGATGCTTGAACTCCTGTCGTATGCCACCCTCTTCATTGCATCATTTCTTATTGTGAGAACAATAATCTACTTCAACAGCCGTCCCAAGCTTCCCCCAGGCCCAATTGCCTTGCCTGTCATCGGCCATCTCCACCACCTCGGTCCCTTCATCCATCAAACTTTCCACAAGCTCTCGTCCCGCTATGGTCCCTTAAATTATCTCCGACTTGGCTCTGTTCGGTGCGTCGTAGCTTCTAACCCAGAGCTTGCAAAAGAGTTTCTCAAAACTTACGAGCTGACACTCGCTAACCGCAAGCAAACCGCTGCCATTAACCACCTTACATACAACTCTTCCTTCGCTTTCGCCCCCTACGGACCTTACTGGAAATTCATAAAAAAGTTAAGCACCTACGAGCTCCTAGGTAACCGAACTCTTAGCCAGTTTCTTCCCGTTCGGACCAAGGAATTGCACCATTTCATGGAGTTTCTTCTTGACAAGTCTAAAGCAGGCGAGAGCGTGAATGTAACTCAAGAGCTGTTGAAATTAACCAGCAACATAATATCAGAAATGATGCTGAGCATGCGGTGCTCGGGGAGGGGAAGCCCCGCCGATGGGGTTCAAACTATAGTGCGGGAGGTGACTGAGATCTTCGGAGAGTTCAGCATCTCAGACATCATATGGTTTTGCAAAAACTGGGATCTGCAGGGTTCCCGAAAGAGATTTGAGGACATACATAGAAGGTATGACGCTTTGTTGGAGAGGATCATAAGAGATCGCGAGGAAGTAAGAAAAAGCAACAAGAAGGGAAGAAATGAGTGTTACCAAGGAGACAATGTTGATGAGGCCAAGGATTTTCTGGACTTGATGCTTGATGTATTGGAAAATGATAACTCGGAGATGCAATTAACCAGAAATCACATTAAGGCCTGTATTATGGTTAATATCTCTAATTCACAATTGCCACTGGGTTCAACTATTTTGACCATGATTACTAAATCTTATTAATAACTTTATTGGGATCATTTTTTGTTTTTCCAATAATATTTGTATCACATTTGACTGTAGCTAATATTTTTATAATACTATTTATTTATTTATTTGTTATTTATAATATTTAATTATACTATTTGACTATAGCTAATATTGGAAGAAAAATAATTTTTCTTCATCCTTTCCCTCTTTGGAATTTCCTTCTCTTTTCAAGATAGTGAGAATGTTACATTTATAACAACAAATTTTATCATTTGAAATTTGCTCGTCTTTCTTTTCAAAAATCTTAATAATGAAAAGAATTTAAATAGAGGAAAGCGAAGGAATGGTTCAAGATTTTTCATCTATCTTGAAAAAAACAAAAGGCTTCCATTTTTCCAAATTTGTTGCAAAATTGAAATAACGAGAAAGTGGAAAAAAAATAGAAAGAAGAAGGTGAAAAAGAACTATAGGGAAGAAAATAATTTTTACATTTTGATTGCAGAGGAAATGAAAGAAATGGTTTAAGATTTTCTATCCATCTTGAAATAAATAAAAGGTTTCAATTTTTTCAAATTCGGTGTAAAATTAAAATAAAGTGAAAGTGAAAAAAAGGAAAGAAAAAGAAGGTGAAAAAGAACCGTAAGGAAGAAAACGATTTTTGTGTTTTGCTTGCTTCCATCCTTCTTTGATTTGGTAAAAAAAAAAAAAAAAGTCCTTATCAGATGATTTTGTTGATGAATCGCAAACTTTGTATCACTTCTTGATGATTTCGTAAAGAAAATGTTCATGACTTTTGTTGAAAAGATATTCTGTGAAAATCCTAGGAGATGATTGCAACAGTTTTTTAACATAACGTGTAATAATTTTTTCTTTTCAACATGACGTGTATAACTTTTTTTTCAACATGATGTATATAATTTTTTTAATATGATGTGTAATAATTTTTTTTCCATTATGACGCCTAACAACTTTGTTTTCAATATGACGTACAATAACATTTTGAATATGGTATGTAATAATAATATTTTTTTAACATGACGTTTAATAACTTTTTTATAATATGGCATGTAACAATTTTTTTTTAATATGGTATGTAATAACTTCTTTTAATATGCTGCGTAACAATTTTTATTTTCAACATAAGGTATAACAATATCTTTTTCACATGCCCTTAAATATGAAAAAGTTTAATTAAAGATAATTTTGTCTAAATATCTTTTCTTTTGGCTTAAAACAATTAAAATTGTAAAAAAAGTTATTTTCGAAAACAACTGAACTTTGAGTGCTAAAAAAAATTGTCCCATTTATAATTGCCAATTATGTAAAGAACATCCTTATATGGGATTTATTTGTCGCACTTGAAGCTTGGTAACTGCGTGATTTTGAGTGTTAAGGCTGTTGCTGCTCATTTTGTTTTTGTACAGAATGTTATGAATGGGTTGTGGTGGGATGAGTCTATTTGACTCCTTGTCTTTTTTAATTTGAATGGGTGTCTTTGTAATGTTCTAGGAGGTTGATCCCATTAGCAACTAGAGATTTATTGCCGAGTTACTTTTTCTTTCACAGCGTAACTGCTTTTATAGGGTTTCTTGACCCTCGTTTTGTGCTACTTGCTCACTGCCACAGGGCTGGTAGTTTTGTAAAGGAATTTATAATAATGAAATCCTTTCTTGCCTTTGAAAAAACTGTAAAGAATATCTTTCTCTTTATTCGTCTATAGTTGATCATTACTTGTGACTTGTCCAGCATTTCTTGACAGCCGCCACAGATACTGCAGCAATTGCACTTGAATGGGCATTGGCAGAGCTCATTAATCATCCGGAAGTGCTACAAATAGCTCAGGAAGAGATTGATCAAGTTGAGGGGAAAAGCAGGTTGGTAGAAGAATATGACAATCCTTAACGTGTCAATATGTCATATTATTATCAATTATAATATGTCAACATGCAACATCAATGCATGTAATATAAAATAATAAATGAGATTTTGATTAAGTTAATCATTAGTCATAAAGATTTATTTGATTCAAAATAAAAGTAAAAAAATTTATTTGGTTCAAAATAAAAGTATAAAGGCTTGATTAAACATAATAAAAGTATAAAGACTTATTTAAATTTTCTTAAATAGTTTTTAAGATTCTTTTTATATATTATGCTATAAGTGTACTAAACCATCTTTTTCTTTTATTTTTTTCTCTTTCTATCCTTCTTTTTCCTTTTCTTTTTTTTTTCTCCTTTATAAGTATACTAAATTCTCCTCTCTTTTTTTTTCCTTTTTGCCCTTTTTCATTTTTTCTCCTTTATATTTATACTAAACCCTTTTATTCTTTTTTACTCATCAACGAATTTAAAAACATGAAAGCACATCAAGCACAATTTACAATACTTAATGTGAAAATTTAATGTTAATTTTTCAGTTTGCTTTATGTCTATTACAATGCCTAATGTGAAAATCTAATATTAATTTTTTTTACTTTATGTCTATTTATATTGGTGAATTTGAAAACTTATATTTAAATTATTAATGAAATTTTATATTATAATTTAATTTTATTTTAAAAGTGATTAATTTTTTACTTTGAATCGAATCATTGACCTAATCCATGATCTGATCCACGAACATATATGATTAGTCTTTAGCCATGTCTCATACAAAATCCTAATCTACCACTTGGTAGAGCCAAGTTGGTTAAAAACTAAAAGAGCATGCCTTGATTCATGTTACATTTATATCTTCCTGTACTTTAATTATGTGGTAATGGCAAGGGTTGTTTGGGCAATGGATGTTGGATATGGGTGGTGTGAGGGGATGGCTCTGTTTGCCGAGGTCTACTGTGTGTGCCTCTTACTTGATTATTTTTTGCCTTGTTTGGTCCATGGTCATGCTATGTTGTGATTTGGTTGCATGATTTGATGGTATTGGTGGTGGTAAGGGTCGGTTGGATGATGTAAGGGATTGAATAGGAGTATAGAAACGTTACCCCCCAGTTGTAGTAGTGAGATAATCTTGGTTGGATACTTGGGACTCACTTTGTGCTAGGTGGTAGTTCTTTAGTGTGGGGGTATGCGGTTTGATCTCGTTGACAACCTAATATTCTTTTTGTTTAATTTTTCATTTACCATATATGCAGGACAAAGTCATGACAGGGGTGACGATGGAGTATTTGTTGGAGTTGGCAATGCACAACATGGATGCAAGGCAATCACAAGTTCGATGTGATTCTCAATCTCTACTTTATGTATTTTGGTCAATTTATTCAAAAGGTTGTGGCTGCCATTATTGTACTTCATGTTGATGCAAACAGGGTTTAGATGGAATTCAAGGAACGTGTAAATAGGGTTTAGATGGATTTCAAGAAACCGAAAAAAGTGACTTCAAAGCGAGCCTTTCAATAAACTCTATCTTCAAGACTTATTTTGTTCCCACCACTTAGTATGTAAAGGAGAATAATGCAAATAGCCTTAGGGATATAGTAAAGCTAACGTCTAACTTCATCTTGTACATTACGGGAGTAGACCACTAGATATAGAGAGTGGCATTGCTAAAACCATGTCACAATGCCATTGTCGGATAATAATTCAGTTGATATGTAACCCTAAATTCATATTGTTAAATGAGTTTTGCAATTTTTCACCATGACTGTATAGATCCCTGTTATTCATATGTTCTTAGAAGCATAATATAATTGGGCTAACATAGCTAGACACCATAAAAATTTCTTTCATGCCATGCATAATGACTAAGACGTGATGTATATGTTTAAACAATACATAGAGAAAAAAATCCTCATTTTTACATGGCATGTAAAATGGCTCAATTCTTAATTATCAGCTGCTTCTTTCGTTAACAACACCAATCAGATGACTCACATTCCCTTATTGTGATAATTTTTTGTGTACTAATTTCAAAAGATGCAATCATGAAAACTTACTATTGCACACATTCGATTAAGTTATGAACTTTGCATATATTCAAGTAAATATATTCAAAAATGTTCATTCAACTAGGCATTTACGAGTTTTAGGTTCACCCTCACAACTGTTTGAAAATATTTATAAAGCAAATTTCTTCCACTTTTTGGCAATTATCTTTTGCTTGACTTTGATCTGTCTTAATAGAAAAATGTCTTCAATATATGCAACAGTAAACATCTTGCAGTTGTAGCAATCACTCTACCCATGTATTGCTGATTTTGGGGCCATTAGCTTCAAATCTCGTTTCTTGTGTCACGTATAATTGAAATAACTGCACTGCTAGCATATGATGGGGATCAACGTACTAAGACATTGGATCTAATTTTGATGCAGTCCAAAATCAATAGCAGTAAAAGTTTGCACAAAGTCCACCACCTTTATTCTCCAATTCACCAAGTCTATCTTTGCAAAAACCTAGTGCTCATCCACATTACACAGTGTGAGAATGAAATCGAAATCTATCCATTTTCTTCCGTAGATGGGCAAATCACCCTACACATAAAACACCAACTCAAGCAGAATTTGCAAATCCATGGGATCAACTTTCTTCCCATCTTGAATGCTTAGCATACGAATGATGTCTTGTGAAAGATATTAATAGTTGTTAGCCATTCGTAACTACAACACATAAAGAGATTATCATAATTGCATAACCCTAAACCTTAAACTTGACCCTATAAGGCACATAATAATGCTTGTTGTACAAATT
Organism: Theobroma umbraticum; assembly: GCF_002168275.2. NCBI lineage: Eukaryota > Viridiplantae > Streptophyta > Magnoliopsida > Malvales > Malvaceae > Theobroma > Theobroma umbraticum. The sequence goes on from NW_018397262.1 coordinate 1,168,235, forward strand.
CGACTTTGACCCTATAAGGCACTTGCAAGTGATGCTGTCGCATGTGTCTATTTGTTCAGACGTCATCTGGTTATCGGGCTTCTTTAATTGCATGAAAAACTATAGACCTTAATCCCCTAATATCTCGACATTGCCTCTATGCATGTAATATATAAGAAAAAAGGCGGTGGGATTCATTTATTTCAAAATGCACTTGCTTGACATGTCAATTTTTTACCTTACCTCACCCGTTCATCTTTCTTGAACTCTTCATATGCCATTGACATCGAGTTCTTCTCATCCAAACAGTGCTACAAAGGGTCCACATATAAGGTTGCCTTGTATTTGCTAAACCATCTTGCCCATGCTATTTCGGTTGGATTTGTATATAGGCCCCTACAATATTGGACGTAAGACGATGCTAATGACAATGGTGTTGACACGCTACCTTCAAATTGTTGTATTGGTGTCTTCTCATTGGGATTTGTGGAATGAGGACTAGGCGTGCTTTGTGCATCTGAGATGTATGGGACCATTTGCCATCCTTGTAAACTGTTAGGTTCTCAACTTTTTCCATTTTCAATATTAATCTCTTTATTTCTTTTCTCTCTACCTAAACCATTTCAACAACTATAAATACCTATCCAATTTAGCGTTTTCCTGACAATTTTCTTTAAGTTAAGTCATTTGTGAGTCGTTCTACAAGTACACAACAATTTTATTAGTCAATTTCGTTTCAGTCCTACTTTACTCGATTATAATTTTTCTGTATCATTTATTCCCTAAACCTTAAACCATAAACCCTCAACACTCAATATTTAACATTCAACCTTGAACCACTCGCATGTCCAATTGATTCATCTCACTCTCTCTTATTCCCACCTCGTCAATTATGTTAATCTTCAACTAGCAATAGGAGACATGAAGACTAATCCTAGGACTTTGTCTCTATTTTGGCTTGTTTCTCCTAATTACTTTGTATTGATGCTCCATTGCACCAGTTCATTGATTCTAAGCAGCATTATGTTGTTTGAGAGACCGGCTCATAACTAACCCTTGGGGATATCTTGTTCTTTTCTTCTTCCACTTTTTTTGGAGTCACCACAATAGCAAGGATATCTAGTTTCACCTTTTCCTCCTTTGGAATCACCACAACCAATTCTTCCTTTTGTTTCACCTCAACATTCTCGTACTCTCTGAAATCCATCTACAACAGAATACGGTCCTATACATGTAAGCTACACACACTTAATAGTTAACTAGAGAAACTCCAAGACATTTACAAACATATTTCTTGTGTTACATGCCTTGCATAATATCTATTTTGTTACATGCCATACCTTTAATCCAATTGTTGTTACATGCTATGGCTAAATTTCATAATATTCTACACACAATACATTTAATAATAAGCTAATACACGCAATGTCTCTAATTCATTGGTTTCAACACTCCATATGCATGCAATCTATGAAATTGTCAATTTGTTACACGCCTTACCCATTTTCTATGCATATATTGCAACATTTGACCTAAATGGCCATGCCGTCTAATATCTCTGACGATTTCCACAACTTCAAATAACACCAAATGTTGTTTAACAACAAAACCCTACACCACATTCTCAACCAATATGGCATGCAAATCACTAAACCCGCTCAAAACCCAACAAAAAATTCAACAATCCCTGACTTACCGTGTGTTGCCAACTTTTTCCCTGTTACTGCTAACTTTGCTTTAAACTTGTTTGAATATTTCTCTATCTTTGAGAAAGAGTGAAACGATCCTTTAATATTCTTGCATTGTTATATACCTATCGTTTTTGTTTATGTGAATGTTTAATAAATCAAAGAAAATCATAGTCATATACTGCAACAAGAGGAAGATTTTAATAAATTGTCGTTTACCAAATTCTAGGCATATCTATTTTTTTCACCTCTCTACGCGTGTATGATAGTCCATGTGATTGAGAAGGTTTTATTTAAGAGCATTTTTATCTAAAAATTTTATCTTTTGGTTAAAAACAGTTAAAAATATAAGAAGCATTATTTTCAAAAACACCTTATATTTGAGGATTAAAAAAATTATTTTTAAATAAAATCATTTTATAAGAAACTTTGAGTAAATTTAAATAAAAGGTAATTTGAGTAAGAGTTGAATAATTTCAAAAGAATGAAGATCTATAAACTGTGAAAGTTGTAACTAAATCAAACTATTTTGCCAATTTTACTTGAACTTGAGTTAAAAACTAAGTTAAATTTAGAATATAAATTTCAAATTTTTATACCATTATAAATAGAAGAAAAAAAAATTTATTTAATCTTTTTATATTATTTTATTCTAACATAATGAAAGTTATTCATCTAAATTTAACTTTAAGTATAAAATTTATTTTGAAAATTTTTTTATAAAAGAGGAATTTAAACTTAATTTTTGTAAAGAAGATAAATTAATGTACATATTATAGAATTAAATTAATGTGTGAATTTTTTACAATAAGATTATAGATTCAGCTGCTTTTTAAATTTCCAAAATTCAAATTGCCAACCATTTAAATGTGGCTGCATTTCCGAGGATTTTATTGAAAGCAAAATGATTGGAACTTTGAACCATCTAAAGAGTTTGTTGGAATTTTAAGAATTTCTCACCACTACAGATCCAATCATAGTGGGACTAGATATAAGTCTAATCTTTTTAGGTTGATTGGGTTTATGTTTTCATTTAGTTGTAACTTTAAATAAGCTAAAGCTACGGTGTACTAGCTTGTTTATTGAGCTTTTATTGATAAATAAAAGTTTCATATTTTTTTAAAAAAATATATTATTTATAAGATGTTACTATTTAAAATAAAAACATAAAAATTTGATTAAACAAATAAAAAATAAAAATAATTTTAAAGTTCTTAAATAATTTAAGATTTTTTTAAATGTATATCTATTTAATTTAAGTTCAAACTATTTAGAATTAGAATTTTTTTGGGTCATGTTATGCACTTTCATTGAATCCAACTTTAAAGAAGCTAAAGCTACGGTGTACTAGCTTGCTTATTGAGCTTTTATTGATAAATAAAAGTTTCATATTTTTTTTAAAAAAATATTATTTATAAGATGTTACTTATTAAAATAAATATATAAAAATTTGATTAAATGAATAAAAAATAAAAATTAATTTTAAAATTTTTAAATAATTTAAGATTTAATTAAATATATATCTATTTAATTGAAGTTCAAACTATTTAGAATTAGAATTTTTTTTGGGTCGTGCTATGTACTTTCATTGAATCCAACTTGGTTTTTCTCCTTTAATTTCCTCCAAATTAAGTGCAGTTGGTGACCCCTCAACACACGAATCTCTGTCTAAACGTTCAATGGGTTGATGAAGGAATTCCTTGGACAATAATTTCAAGAATTTGGATAGAACTAAAGAGTTTGGTCGGTAGGGGATATTAATGCAGTTTCGTTTTTACCCTTGAAAAAGTTTTAAGTGTTTGTGAGCAGCTTTATCCTGTCAAAATAAATACATGCTTCTTGTGGGCAGAATGTAGTAGACGAAATCCTGTGGGTTGAAAAAATTTGTCACCAAAACTCTCTTCCTGTCGTTTGGTTGAGGTGGCCATGGTGCTTGCACTCCTCTCGTATGCCATCCTCTTCATTGCTTCATTTCTTATTGTGAGAACAATA
>NW_018397262.1:1171993-1251750 GCF_002168275.2 Theobroma umbraticum
TATTGGAAAATGATAACTCGGAGATGCAATTAACCAGAAATCACATTAAGGCCTTAATTTTGGTTAGTATCTCTAATACTCAATTGCCACTAGGTTTAACTATTTCGACCATGATTCCTAAATCTTATTAATAACTTTTCCAATAATGTTTGCATCTCATTTGAATATAGCTAATATTTTATTGTGTAAAGAACATCTTTCTCTTTGTTAATTCGTCTCTAGTGGACAATTACTATACTTGCGACTTGTCCAGGATTTCTTGACAGCCGCCACAGATACAACAGCAATTGCACTTGAATGGGCACTGGCAGAGCTCATTAATCACCCAGAAGTGCTCAAAATAGCTCAGGCAGAGATTGATCAAGTCGTGGGGAAAAGCAGGTTGGTAGAAGAATCTGACTGTCCTCGTCTCCAATACATCCACGCCATCATTAAAGAAACTTTCCGGCTTCACCCACCGATCCCCATGATCAGCAGAAAATCAGTTCAATCATGCCAAATTAAGGGATACACCATCCCTGCTGACTGTTTGGTGTTCGTAAACATTTGGGCTATAGGAAGGGATCCCAAGGTCTGGGCAGATCCATTGAAGTTTCAGCCTGATAGGTTCTTGAAATCCGATGAGGGAGATAATAATTCAGGGCCTATAGATGTTAGAGGCCTCCATTATCAGCTGTTGCCTTTCGGTACAGGGAGGAGGGGCTGTCCTGGTGCTTCTTTAGCTATGCAGGAGCTGCCCACCACTCTGGCAGCCATGATTCAGTGCTTTGACTGGAAGCCTGCCGCTACTTCCAAGACTGGAGATGCTGTTGACATGTCTGAGCGGCCTGGACTTACGGCTCCTAGGGCAAAGGATCTAGAGTGTTTTCCAGTTGCACGCTTCACTCCCACTTTGCAACTTAAGCAGACTACCGCCTACGTATGAATAATGAATGTGGTGAGTCATCGCTCACCGGACCCGGAACAGACCACGGTACTCCTGATTTCCAGGGTGTTAGATCTGTTTCTTCAGCGTGGTTAATTGTTTAAGTATGATGTGAATGTGATGGCATGCATATTGGTAGAAATATATGCAATATATTGCAAACTTGCTTGCCAATATCGAAATAAAATATGTGTTAAACAGTACTGTATATGAGTTTCTCTGTTTAATTAGTTGTTATTTCTTTTACTACTCCATTAATAGTAAGCTTTGATGAGCAAAGTGAAATGGAATAACTACTTTATAAAAACTATAACTGTAGATATCGCAACGAGAATCTGTTCGTTCAATAGTTTTAATATTAGGGTTTTGACAAGATATTTATATCTAACCCTAATAAATGAAAATTATATAATTAAGTCAACGAAATCGAACGAGCCCTGTGATATCATTTATCAAATGAAAATTAAAAAAATTTAAAATCCAACCGTATAAATTGTACAGATAATTAAGAAGTAACCTAAAAGGTAAAAAATGAATAAACTAAGGAGGGAGAAATAACCATGTCAAACTCAAAAATGAAATCTAAAAGCATAACAAATTAAATCTAAATTAATAACAAAGATGTTCATATATTTGAACATATATTAACTGCAAATGAACTTGGAATATATAAATGAGAAACTTTTTGAATACATACAACAATTTTTTTACTAGTTTTTATTTGTCAACATTATCTTCTTCTTTTTTTCTGCATTGGATTTCTTGTTTCTATTCTTTAATCCTTTATCTATTTTAATGATATATTATTTAATTTCTTTAAAAAATATTAATTGTCAGAATATTTATCAATCTCTCGTCGTTTATTCCTTCAGTTTTCATTTTATTCTCCATATTCTTATTTTTATATCTTTTTTCTTTGTTTTTCCCTTCTCCTTACCTACCAACAAGATAGATCCAAGGTTGTCAACTACAATGACAATAGATATATTATAATCTATTATGTTAAATCATTTGATTTCAATAAAGTTAGATTAAAATAATTTATAATTAGATTCATGTAGAGTTCAATTAAAAAAAGTAATATCCATCAAGGATTTCAATATTGATATTCATTCGGATATAGGACCGTTATATTAAAATTTAATGGGAGCAAGTACCGTGTCCTTGTGATTCCTATTATCTCTCACGTAACCTCCTTTAGATAACATGATTTTTAATTTTTATTTTTTTATTATATATATAAATATATAATTTTATATAATTAACTTTTAACAATCTTGCATAAAAAATTCTATATCACGTGGCTTAAATGACTTCCCACCCTTTTTCCTTCTTGCCTTCTCTCTCTTTGAACTTTTCTTTGTGGAATTGGGAAAAAGAACAAGGATCCTTTGAATCACCTCTTTGAAATTTAATTTATTCATGGCAACTTGTCTGTAAATATTTTATGTTCATCGGCCTTTTCTGTAGTTTCCGAACTGGGATACTGATTTCATTTTACTCCAAACTACATTCTTTTTAAAAGTTTATGTGACTCGTAATGAGTGTGACACGGTAAAGTACAACACCACAAAGGCCAGTTCTTTGCTTTCGCCATTTGCAGCCAGACAGCGACCATAGCCCACTGTTTTCCACTTACCAGATAATCATGACAAGTCATGACAAGTGTTACTATTGTGGAGTAGTTGTCGAAGACGGCAACGCACACCGCAGACGCTGGGCAATCAGAGGGTCGGACGCGATTCTCCATCTCTACTTTATGGATTTTATAGTACCACTCAAGTAAAATTGTTTTGTAATGGTGCCTGATGCGACTCTCATTAAATCACCAACCAAATGGGGTAGAATGAAAGGTCAAGGGTGTAACAGTCTCACCATTTATTAGTAGTAATATGGGCGTGCATTTCAAGAGTGTGCAGAGGCTGGACAGCCTTATCTCGACTACTTTCTCTCTTTAACTACATTTTCATCCCAACTAATAAGGTAAAAAGAAATCTTTCTCCTCCCGTCCATCCTGTTATAGTCCGCCCGGTTTCCTGCCTAACAAACACAAATACAAGAGATCATTTTTCCCATTTTAAGATAAGAATGTCAAATCATGCGATTAGTCATGTATCTCTTAACAATAATTAGTAAATATTGAATTTACATATTTTTTAAAATTAATAATATTAATTTAATCATTAATAATGTTAAATATTTTTTATTATTTATATTAATATAATATTTAAATATATTGACGAGATATATTTTTACTTATATTGTATTGAATTTGATGATGTGATTAATGAATAGATATTTTATTTTATATTTAATTAATAATAACAATAGTAATATTTCAGAAGAATAGAATAGATGTTGAGATTCAATTTTATGCTTAAATATAAAAATAATTAAAAAATTAAAAATATAATATAATAAAAAAATAAAAATATATTTAATCAAAAAAATAATCAAAATCTTCAAGATCAATGTTTGTATTTTTTTCTTAATTTTTAGATTAATTATGAACACTCATAAATTCAAATATTACGTACCTTACTCTAGATATCATAATCAAGAATCAATTAAATCCAAAAAGCTTATGATGAAGCAAGTAAATTGTAATGAGAATAAGACAGTCTGAAATCCTGTAGTTGAAATCTTTACTTTTTCACCTTTAGGATTTATCAAATCTTCAACAACTCAAGTATTTGGCCTTCAACAGTAATCTACACATTGATTGAATAAAACCTTCTCAAATGTAAGATTTTCCTTCTGCTAGCAAATTTTATTTCTAAAACAAAAAGACCAAGAGTTTTCGTTGAATCTTATTTCTTAGACACTTGAGTGAAATATCAAATGGAGTTCTTATAGCAAGTCATGTTCAATGAACTTGTTCCTTAACAAGCACCCACATGCTATCCTCAAGTATCCCATATATTTCAATTTATGAAATCGATTACGTACTTCCCAAGTAAGGGGGTGTAACATATACTAGTCTTTCAGTATTGTCAATGCCATGTCTTGAGAATACAATGACAGGAACAAGTTTAGGAACATGGCTTTGATGCATAGTGATCTTATAATTGAAACAATTTTGCAATTCTCTTACAAGACCTTTATGTTCCATTGGCTTAATCTAATTAGTGCTTAATAACTCTTTAATTAATTTAATTAGCTCAAGGGCATATACCAACAACAGATTCGATGATAAGGTGAAGATTTGAGAGAAGAAAAAGACATTTCTTTGCATCTTATTTAAGTTTCTCATCTTTGAAATTTTAATTATTTCCAAAAACTAGTATTATTCAATATGTGTAAATTGAAAAAAAAATGTTATGTCAACAAAATATAATAGTACCACATTATTATCACATCATCAAATAAAATCGATGTTTTTGTTTGATTAACGTCATATCAATATAATCATTGAATCATTCTTAAATATAATGTCATCATATTCAATGCAACTTCAATAAGAATATGTCATATTTGTACAATCAAATACCATATCAACATAGATAAAGGAAAATTTTGACACTATTAATGATTGGGCTGACATTTGTCAAATTTGAAAAATATATGAATTAAATTTTTATAGATTATTGTACAAAGATCATAAAATCTATCACTTTAACAAATAACAAAGTACAAAGACTAATTGTATAATTTGATCAAAATAAAATTATCTTATCCACAATTTAGATTTTACAAATGGGTTTATATGACTATTGTATGTCCATTAAATCATAATTGAAAAATTAATAAATTATGAGTATTCAATAAATACATATCTGTTATATAAATCTATAGGAATTGAGGAACATGACCAAGTCAATAACAAACTCCAAGTCAACAACAAAAGGTAGTTATACATTAGTAATAACTTCTATAGATTCTCTCCAGATTACTAAATCAACTCAAGTCACTAAATCAACTAATTCTATTTTATTGAAATTGCAACAATAGTTCGAATTTGTATTTTGGATAACTTGTACTTGTGTATATATACAAACTTAATGTAAATCAATGAATTAAGGCTAATTTGATATCAACTTTTGTCAATATTATATAATATCAAAGCATTCTATTTGGCTAGCTTCGAGCCATTTTTTTTTCTCCATGGCTACCACTGATTCTTCCTTAACCACTTCAACCAAGAATCAAACCACAACTCCTGCTCCTATCTTTATTAATGTAGTAGCTCAGCTGCCATTACAATTAACATTAGTTAATTTTCCCTTATGGCAAATCTAATTTAAATCATTTTTTGCAAGCCATGATCTCTTTGGCTGTCTCACTAGCAAAACAACTTGTCCCCCAGTAATGATTTCTATTGGAGAAATACAAACCTAAAATCCAAAATATATTTTCTGGTGTCGTCAAGATTAATTTATCCTTCATGCAATTGTTGCTTCTATCATAGAATCAATTCTCCCCCTCATTGCAATAGCCAAAAATTCCCAAGAAGCATGGGAAAAACTCACCAAACTATTTGCCAGTAAGACTTGTACCAGAGTAATGTCTCTAAAGAAAAAGTTAACACTTTTTACACAAAACGGTAAGATCATTGCGGATTACCTACAGTTTATGAAGACCACAGTTGATGAACTAGCCATGGCTTAAGCCCCAGTAGCTAAAGAACATTTGATCATATTCATTTGGAATGGACTTGGATTGAAATTCAAGGAATTATCTATTGCCATTCAATACAAGGAGTTTGCTATTTCATTTGAAGAACTCCATGACAAGCTTACAAACTATGAAGTAGCTTTCAAACAAGAAAAGTCTTATTCTGTATTTATTGTCATAGCAAATCATGTTACATCCACCAAAAAATATAAAGGTAATTATCCAAACAAAGCAATTAACTTTAGAAACAATTTTTCCTCTCCAAACAATCATACCAATTTCAAATATTCCAGGAAAAAGTTTGTTCCTACTCATGCTTCTCATTAGTCAAAATTAGTTTTGCCAACTTTGTGAAAAACCAAGACATTCTATATAGACTTGTTGGTCCAACAAAACAATTGCCAAAGAACCTGTTGCTAATTTTGTGCATTCCTCTCAATCACATGACGAAAAAAATTTGGTAGTTGACTTGGGAGCCTTTCATCATGTCACCTCCGACTTAAAGAATTTTTCATTATACTCTAAGTATGGTGGTCCAGATGAAATCACAGTTGGCGTGGTACAAATTTGAACATTAAACACATATGTTCAATTGTTAGTCCAAACACCAGCAAACCTCTGCAATTATCTAATGTTTTGCATATGCCTAACATGAAAAGAAACCTCATCTTAGGCACTTAATTTTGCAAAACTAACTATATTTCAATTGAATTTTTCTCCTTTTCATTTTTAGTGAAGGATTTAAGCACGGGCCACTTTTAATAAAATAGCTTAGGAAAAATGATCTGTACGAGCTTCCCAAACACCCGTCACCTTTTCCAAGCTATGCAATAGCCTTGATCACTTCCAGAATCTCAGTTGTTTGGCATAATCGACTTGGCACCCATCTTTTCAAATTCTTCACTTTATACTACAATCATTTGGTTTATCTTTTGATGCCTTAAATAAATTGTTACATTATAACTCATGTTCATGTAATAATAGTCACAAATTACCATTTTATAATTCAATTCTTTCTAGTTTCAAACCTTTAGAGCTCATTTATACTAATGTTTAAAGGCTATCTCCTATTACATGCATAGATGGTTTTCACTACCATGTTATCTATGTTGATCACTACACTAAATATATTTGGTTTTTCTTTCTCAAACAAAATTCAAATGTTTATGTCTTGTTTCCTTCATTTAAAGCACTTATAGAAATTTTTTTTGGCACTTTAATCATCACCATATATTTTAACAATCGTGGAGAATATGAAAAATTAACCTTTTACTTAGGAGCTCATGGCATTTCTCATCTTACCACTCCATCTCACACATTAAAGCATAAGGTAACTGTAGAGAGAAGACATAGGCATGTTGTTAAAACGAACTTGACATTGTTATATTAAGCTTCAATGCCAATGTCTTTTTGGACTCATGCTTTCAAAATTGTTGTTTATTTAATAAATAGACTTCCACACCAATTCTACAAAACAAATCTCTTTTTGAAAGTTTATTTAATGCTCAACCAAATTATACCAAGCTTAGAGTTTTCGGTTGTGTTTGTTACCTTTAGATTAAACCATACAATAACTATAAACTCTTACCAAAATCCAAACAATGTGTCTTTTTGGGTTACTCTAACACACAAAGTGCTTACAAGTGCTATGATCTAAAAACTATAAAAAATTTTATTTCTCGACATGTTCAATTTCAAGAATCAATTTTTCATTTTTCTTCAATCCATCAAAATAATATTTTAGGTCCTTCCTTACAAAAATGTACTTCACCATCTTCTCTTAATACATTTCAACCACTTGAATTTCATGGCTCAATACTTGCAAACTTGGAAAATGTGACAAATGTTTCTTCAACTGAACAATTTGATGCTTAGGCTACTAATCCAACCTCTATTGTCTTAAATTCTTCTTCAAGAAATGATATTGGAATGAATTCTACTCAAGAAGTGGTTCACCCTTTTGATGCATAACCACGTCAACTTGTGGTAAGAACACATCCAATGACCACTCGATCCCAGAATAATATTTTTAAGCCTAAGAAAGCCTTTGGCATGATGAACACCCCTTACCTCTTCCACATGAACCTACTTATGTTAGTCAAGCTGTAACTAATCCTAACTGGAAGAAAGCTATGACAGAAGAGTTCAATGCACTAGTCATAAACCATACAAAGAGCTTATTCCATCCAACTCTAAGCAAAATATAATTGATTGCAAATGGATTTTTTGGATCAAAAGAAAATCAAATGGCATCATTGAAAAATATAAAGCCAGGTTAGTTGCCAAAGGATTTCATCAACAAGCAGAGATTGATTACATGGATACTTTTAGCCTTGTCATAAAACCAACAGCAACAAGAATAGTACTATGCATTGTGTTAGCTCATGGCTGGCCTATTCAACAATTAGATGTCAACAATGCCTTTCTTCAACGCACATTGACTGATAAAGTTTTCATGACACAACCTGCAAGCTTTATTGACAAGGATAATGTTATATACAAAAACTTGTAACGCAACAATCAATAGGGCATGAATTGGTTTTCAACTACAAACCTCAACTTTTTTTAAAAAGCAATTAAAAATCAAAACTTTAAGCACTAAACTAGAAGAACAATTAATATAAGTGCAAAGGAAGATAAGTAAAGCAAGTAAAGTTGAAAGGGAAGAGAGAAAAGAACTTAGCCACGATTTCTATAAAGGTTCAGCCTCACAATGCCTACATCCTCTCCCTTGATATCATAAGGAGTTTAAATCCATTAATTATTGCCTTTCTCATCTAGGTTCAAGCATAACCTTTACTGCTAAGTGCCTTTTGAGGATCAAGCACAACCTATTAACTAGTCACTGCTTTTTCAAGATTAAAGCACAACCTATCTACCTTTTTCAATGGATGTATAACTAAGCTTACTTTTTCAAGGCTTGAGTATAACCTATGTACTTTTTCAAAGAGGTATAACCTATCAAAAGTGGATTACAAGGATATAATGCCTCTAGATAAGTTAATCAACAAATTTGGAGTAAGAAAAATGAAATAGATCAAGGTATATAAGCTCAAAAGCTAAGGCTCTATTTTGAGAGGATTTTGAAGAGTGAGAAAGGTATAAACTTGAGAATGGAAGTTTTTCTCTCCTCTTTGAAATGAAGATCTTTTCTCTTTTCTTTCTTTGTTCTCTCATCATCTTTATAATGAAGTTCTTGGAGATATTTATAGCCTCTCTCAAAATCTACCCGTTAAAGAGAATGAGAATTTAAAAGTTCAAACGTTAGGGCCACTCGAGTTTGCTCTTTTAGCCTTTAGGAATTGATCATTGTCCATTTGAGAAGTCAATTTTTTTGTACCTTGGGATATTCTGTTTCCAAGGTATCAATCTTTCCATTCTTCACAAGTTGATTCTTCTTGCTTTAATTTTAAACCTGATGCTCTCTATTTTCCATGAATTGATCATTGCTCTATTAAAGAGTCGATTCTTCTTATCTTACTTCAAGTCTGGAATATTTTGTTTTGAAGGAATCGATCATTCCCTTTCTAAGAGGTTAATTCTTTTTGTTCTTTGAGTGCCACTTTGAAATTTCAAATTTTGGTTTTCTAGCTCAAAATTTGCTCCTTACTCCCTTTTTAGCTTTTTCAACAAGTTTCCTAACTTTACTCATTTTGGCTCAAGGAATCGATCATTAGAAGCTTGAGAAGTCAATTCTTTTTATTCAGCACTTCTTCCTTATGCTTTTATTTCCAACGAATTGATGGTTCCTTCTTTGACAATTGGATTCCTTTATGTTATAGAAAAGAAATATTGCTTTCTGTTTTACAAGAATCGAGACTTCACTTTCAGAAGTCGATTCTCTCTTGCTAGAACTTGTTTTTAAAGCAGTCAAGGAATTTCATTTTTTGCAAGTAGCTTTAAAACATTTAGGGAATTTTTCTTCCCTATTAAAAGCAGTTCTTTTTAGTTCCAATACATATTTAAATCACTAAATTTTTTCATTTCAAAACTATAGTCAATTTCAAAGCTAATAATTTCTCCCTTTTTGATATGCTAAAATTAAGAGTTAAATTTACAAGAAACTCCTCATGAATTTATGCTTACCTTTTCAAAATATTTGAAATTGTTTTTTGAAATCATTATCCCACATAATAACAAGAAAGCGCATAAAATTTGCTAATATTTTTTCCCTTTTTTGTTATATCAAAAAGAGTTTAAGAACAGAGGATACAATTTCAAAGCCCAAGAAGGCATAAGATCAATAGTACCTCAAAATCAAAATCAAAACTAAAGCAGATTAAAACATGAAATCAGCTAAGAAGGTAACTAAGGCATATTCATCAATCCTAATTCTGCCTTGATTTTGGAAAATTATCATTTCTTAATGGCTTAGTGAATATATTAGCCGACTGATCATGTTAGTTTACATATTTAAAACCAATTTCTTCTTTTTAAACATGATCTCTAATGACATTATGTTTGATCTCTATGTGCTTAGTTCTAGAGTGATGTATTGGGTTCTTTATAAGGTTTATTGCTATAATGTTATCACATTTTATAGGAACCCTTTTGAATGTTACTCCATAATTTTCTAATTATTGCTTCATCTATAAAATTTGTGCGTAGCAATTACTAGTAGCAACATATTCAGCTTCAGTCGTGAACTGACCTACACTATTCTAGTTTTTGGAAAACCATGAGATCAACATGCTTTATAAGAATTGATAGGTTTTTGAAGTGCTTTTCCTATCTATCTTACATCCTCTAAAATCAGCATCTAAGTATGAGAAGAGGTCGAGAGTTGAGGTTTTAGAATACTATAGACCTAAATTGGGTGTGTCTTTCAAATATTTGAAAATTTTTTAATTGCACTTAAGTGAGATTCTTTAGGACATGATCGAAACCTAGAGCAAAGCCTTGTATTAAAGTTGATGTTTTGCTAGTCAGGTCTTAAGACATAAGGTAAAGGTCTCGAGACATTTTGATTGCATTTTAAGGTATCAAGACACTGTGTCGAAGTTTTTAAACCTTGTCCATGCCATGAATAAGGTGTCGATGCCTATTGGCTAGGTATCGATACTTTCCCATGTCTTTTAAAAGTCATGTAAAGGTCCATGGTGATTTATATATAAGAAAATAAGATCAATTTTGGTATAAAAATACATGAAAAACTTATTTTTGGACTTATGCAAATGGAATTTTGTAAAGAAAATTCATTGTAAATTCCTAAAGTTGGATGGTTTTTCTCAATAATATTATGTATGCATGAAATGACATGTAATATGTACAACAACAATGATGAAGATTTAAAGATCAACATTTTGCATGGATTCTCATCAAGATCATATCAACCACATAATCAAGAGTTATCAAGTATAGCATAAAAAATTTTCATACTCAAGATCATGATATCTTCAATCTATTTCCAACATATTAAAGTACCAGGCATGGTAACAACATCAACTCATGTAGTTAGCTAGAAGGTGTAGAAGAAACATTCAATCATACACATTCTTCATTAAGAAATGTCATTGAATGAATAATTAGAGTTTGGAAGAACATGTGACATATTTTACATGATATGAAGTCATTTCCCTTAATAAAATAGAAAAAGATTATCGTTGCAACAATGGCACTTCATAACTACATTAGATAGTGTGATGTTATAAATGAAGAGTTTGATAGATGTGATTGTAATATCAATTATATTCCCAATAGTCAAGAAGAAAGAAATAATGATGAAGAAATAGGTTCATATATTTATAGAAGAGCATTGGATGATAATTGAATGGTTACAGTTCACAACCAAATAGTTACTGTGTTGGTAAAAAATAAAAATTGTTAATTTATGAGTTATTTATCGATTATATGTTACTCATAAATTATTTGTTAAACTCTTGTTTTTATGATTTATTATTAATTATAAACTTTATATTATATAAAAATAATTTTTATATTTTTAAAAATTTATTTTAAATAGATAAAAATAAAATTAATTTTTTATTTTAAATAAAAAATTTATAATTAATAAAAAATTATTTATTAAATACCTTGATGATAATTTTAATTAAAATTAAAATTTACATAAATAATTTTACCAAAAAACTTATCTATTAAAAAAACTTATAAAAATAAATATATTAAATAATTTTAATTTAATTTTAAAAATATTATTATTAATTTTTTAAAATAAAAAATAATTTTATTATCTCATCAAATTAAATTATATCTGACATATAAATATATAAAAAGACAATTATTAATACTGACTATAACCTAAGAAATCTTCCCTATCCCTAATTAAAGGGCCTCATTAAAAATCTCTTCATAAAAAAACCCCGATGGATAAAAAATAGTATTGTTTATTAAACCTTCATTATAACTTTCAAACTAACTACACAAGCCAATAGCACGTTTTTCCCCCATTACCCAACTAGTTTGTTTTTATGCAGGAGAAAGACATGGACTTGGAGGAAAGAGATGCAGGCATGAAGATAGCTGAAGAGCAAGACATCGTCATCGTGGGGGGTGGCATTTGTGGCTTGGCCACCGCCCTTGCTCTTCACAGGTTCTCTCCTCTTCGGCCGCCGCTGCCGCCTCTGCTGCCCGCGCACGCACCGTTTTCCCGTTTTTTGTTTTAGTTTCTTAATTCCACCCTTTAATTTTCCGGCTGTCAAAAGGGGAGGATGTTGATGGGTTCCTCCTCAAGGGCTGAAATAAATAGTAAATGTTTTTGCAGGAAAGGAATAAGGAGCGTTGTGTTGGAGAGATCAGAAACCCTGCGAACCACAGGCGTTGGCATCATTATGCAACCCAATGGATGGCGGGCACTGGATCAGTTGGGTGTTGCACCCAAGCTTAGAGAGACTGCCATCGACATTCCATCGTAATATTCTTAGCTCATCTCTTCCCTCTCTTCTCTTTCTCACATCCACACACCCTCTACTTCCACTTTTTGCCAGAATCATAACAAAGGAAACAAGTATAACTAAGTCCTTGTAAAGACTAACATCAAATAAGTAGCAATATAAATATATATGTCACAATTTTTCATGAATGGTAAGCATTGGACAAGATCTAAACACAGCTTGTTAGGTAAAATTTGATATCCAAAACATAATAAAATTATCAATTTATTTCTTGAAGAAAAACTTTTATAATTAAGTGTTGGAACTGCGTCTTTAATTAACTCACGCGTTGAAACAATCAACCACTAATTTTATATTCCAAAAAAAATGTACACAAAACTCAAGAAGAAGGACGAGAGAGAAATGAGATGATAAAGAAGGGGAAGGGAAGAGAGAGAACGAGGACGGAGGGGGAAGGGGAAAGGGGTTGATAAACAATACTCTAGGCTATTGTTTGGGTATTAATTGTATAATTAATGTTTATTATCAAAAACATATTATACTGAACACATGAATAATTTTTGTTTTACATTTGGCCAAAGTTAATTAAGTTTAGTTTTATACATGAATATGCAGGGGACAACTTATAACGGTGAACGACGGAAAGCGTCTTGATTTGCCTCTTGGGTACCTTCAAACTTCTTTAAATTAAATACTTGTTTATGAGTTTTAATAAATCAATTAACTATCTTACAAATCAATAATAGAGCTTATTAATTAATCTAATTGAGATTTTGTGTGTGTGTGTGTGTGTGTGTGCAGGAGAGGAGAACTGCGTTGTTTGAAACGGCTGGATCTCGTGAAGGCATTAGCTGAGCCATTGCCAGTGAACACTGTCCATTTTGGATGCAAGGTGCTCTCCATTATACTTGATCCTGTAACTTCATATCCCGTACTTCAACTCCACGACGGAAGTATCATTAGGGCCAAGGTAAATTTTTAGCCATTATTATTTTACATATTTTGGCATTGCCAGTTAATTTTTGGATTTAAAATTCCAATTATTTTAAGAACGTAAACCAATCAAGTTATTCATAAATTATTGGAACTCAACTCATCCAATTCTCAAATTCAACTTGTTCACTTTCGAGCTCGAGTGGTTTGTGTAATGAGTCGAGTTGGGTTTGAGTTTTGTAACTCAATCATTATCGAGATTTTGAATTTTTTTATTTTTATTTTTTTGCTCAGTGAATATTTTTAATATTATAGACATAAATGAATATAATCTAATATTTGTTTAAAAATTTTAAATTTATATGAGTTATTTATTTCGAACTCGAACTTGAGTTGAGTTTCGAGTTTTTCATATAAATTATTAATAATTGAACCTAATCGCTTCGAGTTTAAGTTGTTCGCTTATTATTTGTGCTGAACTGGAGTGAATAAAACTAAAGTTTGACTGAGCGCGAGCTTGCCATTATTTCAGCTCAGCTAGGCTGGATTACACTCTACTCTCTCTTTAGGCTAGGGCTGAGGGCTGAGCCAGTTGTCATTGCTTAGGGATGTTAATGGGCAGTGCATTCGTTATTTTTAAAGTACTTTAATTCCAATTTTATTACTTGATAGGATATTTAAATAATATAAATATTTGATTAATTTTTTGCATTATTACTCGAAGGTCTTAGACACTTTGGTTAAATAGCTGCATCTGTTAATAATTTGATTAAGATAAGTTAAAATTAATTGATTAAAAATAACTTAAAGTTTAAAATCATAGTTAGAACAATTAATAAATTTTAACAAGTATTACATTAATTATAAGAAATTTATAAATAAATATATATAACTAAAATTTAATATTAAAAATTATTATTTATAATCAAGTTTACACAATGGGTACCCTAAAACCATTACTTGACTCCGTGACCAATAGTAACTTTATTATCAAAATTCTACCCAAATCTAATTATATGAAACTCTAATCTTATTTAATTAGATAGGAAAAATGCTAGTTACCATAGTATAAGGTATCTATTTATTGTTGCACTTACATCATAATTTTTAAAATGTCAAAGTGTTATTTATTTCTAATAGCCCCTTCCTCCTCCTAAAGTTGTTAAGTTCCTTTGGTTTTTTATTTTATAACTTGACTTATGCAGGTTAAAGAGTATAATCTGGTCTCTTAAAGTAAAATATAAGTTTTTATGTTGATATTTTATACTAATTCTTATTAAGTTCAAAAAATTAAAGTTATTTTATTTTTATTATTTAATACAACGAATAAGAACTTTCACAGATATAGTGAATATATATATTATTTGTTTTTAACTTAATTATAAGTAGAATTTATTTACTGATCCCTTGAGTCAGGCAAGTAACTTATGTTATCTAGGCGATGGATTAACCCACGTTTTCAAGGAAGGAAGCTATTGAATTTGCCTATTCTTTTAGCTCTTTGCACTTTAGCAGTTTGTGACTGATTCCTTGTTTCATTCTGTAATGCGCTGACAGCTTGTGATTGGATGCGACGGTGTGAACTCTGTAATCTCGAAATTTGTGGGCATGAGTTCCCCAAAGCCTTTTTCTCGATGTGCAACGAGAGGTTTCACATGTTACGAAAGAGGTCATGGTTTTGGCGGTGTCTTTCGTATACATAACGCTGATAATGTTCAGCTGGGACAGCTTTCCGTCACAGACAAGCTTGTCTATTGGTTTTTGACTCGATCATTAACTCCTCAAGGTAAGGGAATCTTGTCCTATGTTTTGCTTGATGTCCCTTTAATGGGTATTTCTTCTTTAATTTGCATGATTATCATACATCAGATTCCAATGCTTCAAAGAAAGATCCAGCATACATAAAAGAAGCATCCATGGAAGCAATGAGGGGTTTCCCTCATGAAACTGTGGAGATGATAAAGAACAGCGAAGACAAGTCATTGTACCTCACGGAACTGAGATACCTTCCGCCATGGGAGCTGCTGCGAGCCAAGTTCAGGGTGGGGACAGTGGTAGTGGCAGGTGACGCAATGCATGCAATGTGCCCTTTTATCTCACAGGGTGGAGGGGCGTCTCTGGAGGACGCAGTAGTGCTGGCAAGGTGCTTGTCAGAGAAAATAAAGATAATAATGCAAACCAGCAGACAAGAACAAAAAATGATGGTAGAGACGGCCCTTGATCTGTACGTTAGAGAGAGGAGGATGAGACTTTTCTGGCTTTCTCTGCAGACTTACTTGATTGGAATGACGCTTGATAATACATCAAAGATGAAAAAAGTGCTGGGCATTATCAGCCTCATCCTCATCTTCCGAGACCGGAAGAGTCATACCGACTATGATTGTGGCCGCCTGTGATCAACCACTGAATGATGCATCCGATGTTGGAGTCCCTACATGTTTGTCTCTGGCTGAGGTAAAACAATGTCATCTCATTGAACTTTTATGTAGTGTGCCATTAATAAGTTAATCGGAATAAACTTAATGAACTTAATATGTAACAGTGTATTTGAATATTTGATTTATTGATCGAAATATAATTTTTTTAAAAAAAATAAAATTTGAATTCTTTCTTTTAAATTTTAAAAAAAACATTTACAAACATAAAACTTAATATGTAAATGTATTATTAATATAATTTTATCAACTCATCTGAAAACTTTCGCTATTTATTTAGTCAAATTAAATCAAAGTAAATTGTGAAAGTTTCATATTATAAGGGCCAATTTGCCATGTATTCCAAATTTTGAGAACTACAAGAGTAATTTACTTTGGACCACCTCAAAGCGGGAGCTTATGTATATTTCTAGTAACTAGAAGATTCAAAGAGCATTGATCGATGTAGTAATTGGTATTAATTAGACATTTTGTATACCTTTTACTCAAAAACCAAAATGAATAACCAAGCATATTGAAAATATAATAATAAACTTAAACAAACTCTAAATTTTAATAAGTTATCCAATAACAGTAATACTACGTCGAGTATCGTTAATAAGTGGTCCACTCGAATTTTTAAATAAATGTATAGGCCTTGATAAGTGCAAGATAAAGTGACTTATATTAATGAATTTCTTTTATTATTTGATTTGATTTGGGGGAAAAGTTTAGGTAAATATACACATATCTATTATTAAACTAAATTACTCAATGCCTTGCAAGTCTTTAGCGGCTGCGTTTGCATCACGTGGAGCGATACAAGCCCCCTCTGCTTTTCCACATCATTGGGCTCTAAGTCTGGACAAGTCAGTTAGGATAGGGGTGCACTTAGGTTTAGCTGGATTGACCAGCCCACTCCTCTCTTTCCTCTCCCATGTGTTTTTGTTCTTTCATTGGAGGACGTAGTTCTGGTGCAACGATATAAAACTAAGCCTTGGGAAAAACCCTTACCCATCTCTTTTTCTTTTCTTTCTCTCTCACAGGAAGAACTCGGATTCAAGCCTTTTTTTTATTTGTTTTTCAGCTTTTTGATGAACTTTGGTTTCATTTTTTTAGTTTTTGAGCTGAAATTTGGTTGAAATTTTAGTGCTCTTTTGTTACTGGAAAATTTTGGATTTTTTGGGTTGATTGTATTTTTGGATTGAGGTTTCAGTTATGGTGGGATAGGTGCTTAGTGGTAGATGGTGGCGGTTGGATTGAAGGGTGGTCGACTCGGGGATGGTAGCTGATAGTGGTGGCTGCTTAGATGGTGAAGGTGGAAGAGGCTCTGTCTTTTTTTTTTATTTGAATTTTAGGAGGGCAGAGCATTGGCGATGTCTTTGGTGGCTCGACTGGCATGCAGGGGAAAGGGAAGAATAGAGGGGCACGAGTATGGCTGCCAGCGGAAGCCCATAACGCTTACCTTTTGTTCAGGCTCGGCTCATGACTGCATTTACAGTGCATACATATATATATATATATATTTAACAAAATAACTCTACATAATAATACATTTAACATTACGTATTTATTCCATCAACTTTTCAACAACCGAGTAGAAAACAAAGTCACTGTCTGAGTGCAGTGCACGGACATCACTTTTGTAATAATAATAATAATAATAATAATAATAATAATAATAATGTGGGCATACAACTCTGTCATCACTCAAATTCATAAAACGAACAGACTCCCAAGTAGATATAATTAATGACATCAAAGGCAAAATAGACAACTGAAAGTCCAAATGCTTCTCATGGTGTGGTTATACCTGCATAGATGGAAAGTGCAGAATTCAGTTGAGTACCATTTGATATATGGTGTGGAAAATTAGAGAGGGGAGACGAGATTGAAGGGATGAGGAAGCTGTTTCCTGTTGTGTAAAAAAAAAACACAGAAAGAAGGAGTTGGAGAGAGCTTACTTCCGCATTTGAAATGGCGAGGGACTTGTCTTCCACAGCCCTGAATAACCTTTATAGCATAGTTGACGTCGATCAAAGCTGCTAGCTGAGGGGTTATCACTGGGCAAACACAACTTACATGGGTCATCCTCAGTCTCTCACAACAGTATGGAGTGGGAGGCTTTCGTAGATGACGGCCTTGCACGCATTCACCAGTATCTTCCTCTCTTGTTTGCACTCTGCTGCGCTCTGTGCCCTTACTCTCCCACCATTGTTCAACACACATAAGCATAACATCAATACAATCAAAGACAAGTACAAATTCTTTCCTTCCATTTGCTCTACCTACCTCTCATTGCTCAAACAAATGCATTCTCTACTTATAATGGCAATTAATCAATTATGACTCCATAAAAAAGTCAAGGGTCTTTGTCATTTCTACGCTGACTATATTTTCTGTTACATAGTTATCTGTTTATTCTCTTTCATTGCATTTTCTACGAAAGTGATCACATTGCGAAAACCATTGACTTAGATATATCAAGCCCCCTGGGAAAATTCTAAGAAACTATGGTAATCAAGTCTGGTCTTTATTGGACAAATTCCTCTCCAAATTGACAACACAGATACAATCGTCTATGCTTGTCTCATGCACTAATCTATTATTTATTTTCTTCAGAGATAATTAACCTAATGAATTATTTTTAGTCATAGTAATTTCTTTGACCTTGATGTACGCCTAAGGTACTCTTTCCAAAAACACAAACGTAATTCCACGGTAAACGCGGCCATCGTATCATGCCTGCCAGCGGATATTCTTAAAAACCATGATAATTAGGTGTAAGTTTTGTAAAAGTGTTGACTGGGGCTCAGCTTGAGGATATTATATTGCTAATGAAATAATATATTTTTATTTTATTTTAATTTAAAAAGTTTTTTTTAATATTTTAATAATAAAGCTTTGCTTTAAGAAGTGACGTTAGCTCTTATGAACACCTCTTGATATCTTTCAGACAGACAAATTCGTCTACATTATCAATTTTATATATTATTTTGAAGCCTTGCTATTTTTAAAGAAAAAACACATTTAATATCGTATTTGCTGGGATTATGCAGTGCTAGCCAAGGTTAGATTTAGTGGGGTTGGCAAAAAATTTGGGGCCCCCCTAAGTCATTGCAAAGCCGAATAATTTACCCTTTTAGTTTTCAACCTTGTTGTTGACTTGATTAGTTATGGTATATGGGAAAGTACTGTGTGACACATAAAGAGGGGCTAACACGTTAGCCCCAACACGATACAGTCACTCACTGTTACCATTTCCTAGTTTCCATGCTCATTCAAGACAAAAGCGTTTGCCCTCTTTCATGATGCAAATTTATATATATATATATATATATATATATAAAAGGTGAGTTCAAATTGAGATTGTTTCAATTTATGTTTAATTGAATGACAAGAGTCATACAATTGAAGTCATTTGATGTCTAAGTGTCATTCAATTGAAGTTTCTCTTACCATTGTTTTTGGGATGATTTTTTTAAACCTTTAAGATAATTTGTTTTCAAAAATAATTTTTTTAATTTTAACTATTTTTAATCAAGAAGAAAAATTTTTAGACAAAATTAATTTTAACAAAACCTCTTCATATTCAAGTTCACATGTTGAAAAATATACTATTACATGCTATGTTGAAAAAAATTATTACACATTTTTTTTATGATTATCGAAAATGCAACAAATAAAATAACTCAAAAGTTAATTATTGAAATTAGAGGATTTTAGATAATATTTTTTTGTCCAAATCTATTTCATCTCAGTAGTAACATTGATGTTGAATAATTTTTCAATACATCTTCATTTTCATGTCAAATTCTTCTTTGATATTAAACTTTATATTTATCGTGAGAGTGTTTAACTTCAATAGTTTATGTCCTAGTGAAATACAAAGATAGAAAACAAGTTACACGTTATGTTTAAAAAATGTTGTTATTACCTGCTATATTTAAAAAAATATTGTTACAGTTGAAAAAAAAAGTTATTACACATTTTAACTTTAAGAGTTTATATTGTAGTGAAATACAAAGGAGCAAGTCATACATCATGTCTAATAATAGAAAAGAAAAACAAAATGACACTATGAGCCTAAGCAGATATTACATACAAAAACTTCAGCAGCAAGTCTTACATGCCAAGGTCAAAGCCTACACTAAATGTTATACGTTAAGGCCAGAGCTTTAGCACCAAATGTTACACTGCAAGGTTAAAGCTTCAACATCAAATGTTACACACCAATGCTTCCTTCTTCCTACTAATGTTTTACGCTAAGACATAAATCATTACGGGAATTCAAAAATAAAAGAGACAATGTATTGATACAATATTACCGTTAGAGCCTTGAATGAAGAAAAGAACGGCTATTTCACATTAAATGCACTCTCAACTTCCATCAAAGCTTTAGCAATTATAAATACAAGCTTTCTTAGCATTTATGAAGGTTAGAAGACTTAAAAACATAGCTAAAAAGAGAATAACTTGTCAAAAATCATTCAAAATCCATTGTACTCATCCTTGAATCTTTAAAGTCTTTTAGTGTAGCATTTATTAAGCTTTCACTCCTTCACTAAATACTATACCTAACTTGTTATTCAACCTTTTAGAGGCATACCAACTATATTTTCATTCTTCTCATTATACTTTCTTAAGTAATTATACATTAACTAATATAAAAGGTAGAGTGGTTATGCTTTAACCATAAAAAGACATTGTATTAAAAGGGAATGCTTTATCCATAAAGGCATTGTATGAACTTGATTCAATAGTGAATTTAAAACTCCTTAATGAATCTCAGGGAGAGGATGTAGGCAAGAATGTCAAACCTCTATAAAATATTTACGTCATTTTTCTTTTTTTAAAAAAACTTTTAAACCTTACCTGCATTTTAAATTTTCTCCCATTCACTAAGAAATTAATTGTTTTGTTTATTTTCAAATTAAGCACTTAAGTTGTAAAAGGGTCCTATATTCAAAAATTTGAAAAAAGTCTTCAAAATTTTAAAATAATCTAATTCACCCTTTTTTTGGATTCATTCACATTGAGCTTATTGATCTAATAATTGGTACAAAGTTAGGGCTCAATTCTATAGGTTTAACAACCTTAAGTGATCAAAAAAACAAAACTTAACACATTAAGATGGAATCCACCTTAGCTCTTTTTAGTGAAGGACACTCAACTCAAAGATCCCCATTCTTCTTAAGTATGAACTATCCTTATTGGAAGAAAAGAATGGAGATGTTCATTCAAAGTCTTTCATGTCTAGTAGCACTTGATTAGCCTGAGTGTCTTGTCCTTTAACTTGAGCTACACAAGCTATATTCTCATGTTCCGTCTTAAACACCTCCCTCAAGGGTATGGTGATTACTAAGTTATTCTTTTATTTTCTTTGTTATTGAATTTGTGTCCAGGATTCCCATTATACAAACTTACAATATATCAGTGGCTTTACTATATACCAAGTCATATATTAAGCCTTTACATCATAACGGACTCTCTTATTGGAACTCGGCTCATTAATTTAAGGTAATTATTTAAATCATCTCTCTCGTACAAATTTTTCATGCCTTGGTCACAAGGTATTTACCTTATCATGCATCAAGTAGGCACCTTCTAGTCTTCACCGACAAGCCAAGCCTTTCAATTTTCCATAACTTTTTTAAACATTTACTTTCCCTTCAAGGAAATGTACTCTAATCCTTGGAATCAATAATATAATTCTAGTATCTTATGTATCTAAGGTATTATCAAAGTATTGTGTATATCTTATATACAAATCAATTACTGGTTCACTCTAATCCACATTCTTAACACCATAACCAACAATCCATAATTCTTTATTTCACCTAGTGTTGTGCTTAACCCAAAGATCATCATCAACATCTCATGAACAACAAGCATACCTTTACCTCTGTTTGTCTTTGCTCAAACATTTCTAGTAATCATACCTCTTCTATTGGGGTCACTAGAATTAACCATATGACTTTGTCGTTATCTCATTAAGAGTCTTTGATTTCAAGATTTTTCTTAACCATGGTTCAAGTCTTAGGGGACACTCTCGCCTAGAATAGCATGCATTAAACATGGGTTACAATTACAAGGAAAACCAACTCATCACAATGTCAACTACAAGAGGATAATCTTTATATGTTCGCTAGTGGGCGTTTTTACCCTAGCTAGTTTTATGGCTTAATTGCCTTTGCCACGGCCTTTAACTATAGACTTATGTGGTCTAGTAGTAATATCCACAAGAACATTTAGCTCTACCACATCTACCATAACTTATCTCTATAGGCGTACATGGTCTTACCATAATCTCGATGGGAGCATCTAGCTTCACTATGTCTTCCATGATCCCTAGCATTGGGCGTTTGAGGTCCAGCTATAACAATATGAGAGTCTCATGGTCTACCACATCTGAAGGAATTGGCTTAAGTTTCGGACAGCATGCTCGTCGAAACAAGAATATACGCATATGGTAAACTCATTTCAACTATCTCAGGGCAATACTAGACACATACATGGTTAACATTTATAAATTGGAACTAAGTTGGGAAGACAAATAAAGAATCATGTGCAGGTCTCACATCTTTGATTTGTACTTGGGTACACAAAGCAAAAACAAGATTCTCATATACAACTCCAACACTCTTCGACTTGAACAAGAAAAACCTAGGGCTTTTACAACCTAGAGCTTTGATACTGACTTTTTCACATTTCATTTTTTAGAAGGATCGTGACAAGTGTATGGACCTACGTTGGTATAGTCCATTAGGCCCAAGCAAGCCTAATAAATAATGCATGGGCTAGTTATCCATCGCATACACATACATTTTCATTCATAAATAAGGATATGCAAGTAACCCATCAAGTCCACCACATTACGGAACTTCTCAATGTAAAGTATGGCTTTTATCACATTTCCATATAAATATTCACAATGTGATAACTGTGATATAGCATGCATCCCATGCCTATAATTCCATGGTTCATTCACCATTGTCGTATCATTCACATGCACTCATATCCAAGACTCAACATAATGTGTGAAAGTATAAACAAGTATGAGTATATCAACATTTATTTACACAACTAGTTCATTATCAACATAAAAGCTTAAGGACTCAACTTGACAAACTGCAGAGTGTAATGACACTGGAAGGTTGGAAGGAAGGTTTTACTAAACCTACCACGAATGAGTTGAGCTACTATTCCACAAGTTGCCTAAGTAAGCAAGCTATTGATCTATAAAACAAAATAAGGGAAAATAACATTTGAATCACAAAGACTTCATGAGTGGATATAAGAAAAAGGACAAGTCAAAGGAATAAGTTTTTGAAATAAACCATATTTTGCAACAACAACGTGATATTTCATAAATATCTATACAAATACTTTCAAACGTTCAATTGTTTCTTTTCAACATTTTTCCATAAATGCATTTGAAATTCAATATGCATAAAAGAATTAATAAACATTTGTAACTCCACTTATAAAACATTTATAAGGAGAAAAATGAGAGAATTCGAATCAAGGATATTGTTATCTTTATTGTTGGTAGTGGATTGAATCACCATAAGAAAACAGATTTTTTCCGAAGGAAAAAATTCCTTTAGAAATTTTCCGTTGGAAATTTTCAACGGAATTCCAACAGAAATTTTTGTGAATATTTTCGATAGATTTTCGACGGATTTTCAATGAAAATATACCAACAGAATATTTCCA
Source organism: Theobroma umbraticum (assembly GCF_002168275.2). Classification (NCBI taxonomy): domain Eukaryota; kingdom Viridiplantae; phylum Streptophyta; class Magnoliopsida; order Malvales; family Malvaceae; genus Theobroma; species Theobroma umbraticum. The sequence continues at coordinate 1,195,450 of NW_018397262.1, forward strand.
TTGGAAATCTGTTGGAGATTTAGCTAGCACACACCAAAATTACTCCCTCCAAATTTTTTGACGGAATTTCTAACGGATTTCCATTGGAATTTTCCAACAGAAAATTATCCGTTGGAAATTCGTTGGAAAAATTAAAGACCTAAAAAAATTTAAAGCCTGCTAAAGTTTTCAACGGAATTTTTCGTTGGAAAAAGGAATTACCAATAGAAATTTTCGAACGGAACATTTTATTATAAAATTCTATTGGTCATACTATTTTTAAAATTTTTTTACTTAGAATATTTTAAAATTTTTTTATAAATTTTATTAATCTTTTATAAAAAATAGATATTAATAAAAGAAAATATATACATACTGAAGTTTATAATATTTAAAAATGTAAATATGTTTTCCTTTGCTTAGTTTTTTACATTTTTGAAAACTTTATTGAATCAACAATAACTTATATGTTCATATGTTTATTTATAAATTTATCATTAATTTGGTATATATATATAAGTAATACATATAAACATATACTATTAAAATTAACATATTATATACTTATATTTATTATAAATAAGTAATTAATATTTTACAAAGTAATAAATTTAGTTAGTAACTAATAAACAATATATTATAATTAAATAATAAAAGAATTGATTTTAGTTTAATACAAATATATTAAAGTTTTATTTTTATTAACAATTATTCATTTATTAAATTACAACCAGATAGGGATGTCAACGGATACCCTATTATAGGGTACCCGCGATTACTCGACTCGGTTATACCAGGTTAGGGTACTCCATAAACGGGTTTGGGTAGAGAAACCACTACCCAAATCGGTTTCGGGTAGGGTACGGGTATCACTTTTTGAATACCCGTTACCTGAACCTGATTAAATACCCATCTAAATAATTTAAAAAAAAAACAGATTTTGAAACCACTACCCGAATCGGTTTCGAGTAGGGTACGGGTATCACTTTTTGGATACCTGTTACCTGAACCCGGTTAAATACCCATCTAAATAATTTAAAAAAAGAGAGCAGATTTTGTGGTTAATGTGATTCGAACCCAAGGAAGGAAAAAAAATAGCCAAGGCCTTTACCATCTTGACAAGTAGTTTCTTCTATTTAATGTTAACAAATATATTAAAAATAAGGCTTTAACCTTAGTGAAAGGAACCAATACATTATTTTTGCAAGAGCTCAGCACTGCAGCGCTACTGCTAAAAACCAACTCCGCGGTGCCAATAAATCAAGGCCGCGGCGCTGAGTATTTTCTAAAGCTTTGGACTATAGCAAAAACCCAACGCCGCGGTGCCAAGAAATCAAGGCCGCGACCTTGATTGTGTTACTATAAATGAATTAAAAAATTTTATTTATTAATTAAATTTAATCTCTAACCATGTGCATGGCTTCCTTTTCCCAAATCTTCCCATTTTTCCCATTTTTCTCCTGAGAGCAAATGTTGAAACCCATTTGCTGGCTTATTCACCACTTACCCAAAATTCTTTTCTTTTGATGCGAATCTCCCTTTGTTGTTTTGGTTTTTCTACTAAGATCTTTAATTCCCTTTCATCTATTAAGGTGAGGTAAGATTTGCCAAAAGGGGCACAACCCACACAATATTTGTGAAGTTGGAGTTGCAAATGTGGGCTCTAGTGTGAGTTCTGCTTGGATGATGTAAGTTCAACGAAGTCATTTTCTTTTTTTGCTTGATTTGTGTTTGATGAAGTTGCCTGTACCTGTAACTTTTGTCTACTCTATGACTAATTCTATGCCGATACATTGTTGTGTGGAATCTTTTAAGGGAGTTTGCTTAAAAGGTTTAGCAGGTTCTGCAGGTTTACGAGAGTTATCAGCATTCTTTTTATTTTCTTGATGTGCAGATACCTATCAAGGCTCCTGGAAGAGCTCATGGTGAATTAGAGATTACATATTTGGATGAAGAATTGAGGTAAGAGCAAACATCCCGAGACTTAAACCTTCACATGAAACTTGAAAGGTTAACATAAATTATACTAGCATCTATTTTCCTTTTTCTCTTTTCATTAAAGAACCTTGATTGGGGTTGAATCAATCCTAAGGCAACGTAAACCTGACAAGGCAATGAAGTTGATAAAATCTATCTGATACATAACTTCTGACAATACATTGCATATATGAAATCTTAAATCCTTCATGTTTGTAACGTTTTTGGGAAGTTCTCTGACAATTGTTGGCAGAAATATTTATCGATTATCTCACTGTCAAGTGATAATTTCTTCTTGGTTTTTCCAACAGGATATTCAGAGGTGATAAAGGGAACTTAGAGATTATTCCAACAGGTTTTTGGAATGAGTGCTTTACATCAACGCCTTTGAACTTGCACCCAATACTATTGAAAACTATAGTTCACAAGTTTGCTGCTGTTCAGATTTTTCAGGTATTTTCCTAGTTTCAACAAATAAAAGCATAGATTGTCTGTCTCTCACGAAAAACTGCGACTTTCAATAAATCTCAGTGCAATAATAGCTTTAGTTAAAACTTTGCATTCTGGATAGAACAATTATATCGATAGTTTTAGTTCATTCACACATGAAAATGAATTATGCATACTTCAAATCTTATGTTTTGTTGTTCAGAACAATTATGATACGTGGGTCAATTTTATGTTTTGCTGCATAACATAAAACAAAGTCATCATTACAAACATAATTCTTGACCCTGCTGAGAATCTTCGATAGCAAAACACAATAGAAGCAAATTGCAGGATGCCAACAACTTGAAAGTCTTCAAAAGTAGAATAAATCAGTCACAAAAATATCCACAACCCAACATATCCAAATTAACAATTTTTATTGCTATTAAATATAAAAAAGGTTATTAAATATATATTATTAAATTTAAATCTTTTTATTGCCTTCCACATGTTCTAGTTCCTCATCACCGCCTCTGTTACAAACCATACCCGACACTACTAAACCCTTAAAAATTACTCATTGTCCTTAACTACAGGATTCCCTTTAACACCTACACACAAGACACTGATGCATAGAGTCAGCCTAAATCTGTCCATGTTGCAGGCATTACACGCATTAATCTAAGTCCTGCAAACACCTTAACAACATCGATATATCCTCTGATAGAGATAACCACCCATTAATCTCATGTTTTGTGTTTGTGTTCTTGTATTTTACTTGGTGGATTCAACTGAACTTAATTACAGCTTGCCCATATGAATTCTAACTCTCTCCAATTAGGCTTTTAATTTAGATAGATGTCTTACATATTTACAAAATCAATGATAAAGATTAATTTACAACTAAATATGTAGAGATTATATTTTGAATGCCTCTATTAGCAAATTCTTGACGACCTAACACTATATGAAGAATTCAAGACTTGAACTAGGAGCAATCATTTTAAGTCATGGAACTAATCTAAAAGATTATTTACTATACCTGATTTAACGAAGTGTCAATCCTAATATTTGGCTAGAAAAGTTTTAGTTCATAGTAATTTTCTGCGAGGTGATGCAACCATCGTGTGGTGTAGGATGCACAACTATATTCAGAACGGAATTATGTTGGAAATGCTTTTTTGAAACAAAAAATTCCGTTGGGAATGGTTTTTAAACAGATTTTTCCCTTAGAAATTTCCAACAAAAATTTCCATTGGAAGAGTATTTCTAACCAAATTTCTGTTGGAAATTTCCAACGGAATTCCTTTGAAAATTAATTTCCTACAGAATTTTTTCCACGAAATTTTTTGTGGGAAATACTTTTCCAACGAACAATTCCTTTGAAAATTCTTTTTCAACGGAATTAATAAGGAATAGCTAACAGATTATTCATTTTTTTCCAACAAAAATTTCTAACGAAATTTTTTGTTGGAAATTTCTAACAGATTTTTAACGGAAATTATTAGTGACGAAGCTTTTACCGATGGAATTTCCAACGGATTTTTTCGTTGAAAATCTGTTGGAAAAAAGTATTTTCAACGGAATTTCAGCTTTTTCCAACGAAAAATTCTATCGGAAAAAACATGTTTTTTGGTAATGAATCCTTATACAACTCATACCTTGGGTATTACATCTCAGTTGGGATTTTAGGAAACATTATATGAGTTTTTCCCACTTGATAGCCCTATATCAACCTTGTACATATAGGAATACATATGTACAGAGATTGTGCTTATAGGTTAGAAAATCTTGTAGGTCGTGCGATTGGGGTTAACCTGCAAATATTGTTGAATGCTATTGTTGCGGAACTTCCTCCTGATGGGAACACAATGCTACGAATTGGGATGACCAATCCTCCTTTTATCTTGAACCACCTGAAAGAGATAGCAGACGATTTACGTCACCTGTGTGTATATTCCTTTCTTCATGTGCCAATTCAATCTGGGAGTTATGCCATCTTGACCGTAAGCCGATACATTGGTCGTATATCTGTTCTTGATTTTGGCTAGTGAAGATAAGTTGTTATTTGGTAAGTGAAATAAACAAATAAAAATGTGTACTTATTACAGGTAAATGCCTGGACTTTCAGCTAAATTATAATCATCTTAGCTTTACACATCTTTGATCGTTTCAGGCAATGAATCGGGAATATACTGTGAGCGAGTTTAGGACAGTGACAGATACCTTGACTGAACTTGTGCCAGGAATGCAGATTGCAACTGATATAATATGTGAATTTCCTGGTGAGTATGCAGATCCAGTTGCCCTTTACTCTTTCTTTCTTGATGCATGCATGCCACATTTACACACACGCACACACAAAGTGCTGAAAATCTCAAAGGGTTTTTAGGGCCTTTGCATGTCATATTCATTTCTTGTCTTCTGCAAAGATGTTAGTAAAAAGATGCACCAATGCCCACGTGATGTGGCAGGTAAAATTATCTTTTTAATTTTATATTACACTAAAAAATATTAAAAATAAATATGCTATAAATAAATAGCAGTCTTTTACATATCAATATGGATAATAGATAATTAATTTTAAAAAATAACTTAATTGGTTTTTTGCAGGATAAAAATATCTTAACATTTGAACGTTTGATTAGATGATAATTTATAAGTTAGAAGTAGTTGATAATTAATTCAACTCAAATACAAAGTTTTGCACTTTAAAATATTTTAAAGTAACAAGAAATTCAAGGGTTAAAACAATAAAATGTTTTAAAATTACAAAAAAAAATATATATATTATATGCTTTCATGTAAAAGTTGTTAAGGCATATCAATTTTCAATACTTACATACCATTTGTCATTTCCAGACTATAAAAAAATATGAAGTAAATCTTATATTATGTTTCTCAAATCAAAAGAAATTTGTAAATCCACTTACTAATTTTATTTTTTAAAAAAATATTGTTTAAAAAGTGTTAAAAATAATTAAAATCGATAGAGATAAATCGATTTCAATTATTTTGAATTTTTTATTATAATTGAGTCGATGGATGTAGTCAAATGCTCGCCTCTACCTTGGAGGGTGGCTCAAAATACCTACCCTCTCTCATTTATTTATTAAGCAAGGATGGGCTTCCTGCTGGCCCCTTTAGATTGTCATGAGTTAGCCTTGCTATCTTCTACAGCATCAGTAGTCGAATCTCAGCCGATGCATGGTTGGTCTGATTTGATCTTTCACTTCAGTCATACGATTCATAAGAAGCCCAGCAAGTTCTGTCTTTCAGTCGTTCGGGAATTAAGTGACGCAAGCCCAACCGATATTCCTTTTGTAACAGAACTAGGAAGGAATAAGAAGTCTGTCTGGCAGAAAAACCTGGTTTGCTTTTAGTTTCCATCGCAGCCCCTGACCTGAAGCCGAGAGCAACGAACAAAGGGGATGGAAGACGTAGAAGATTTGTTGGTTGGCAATGGCGGAGCTCCTATTTTGCAATTTACAATTGATTTTTATTTTAAAAATATAAATTGATAAATCAAATTTTATACTGAGGTATCATTTTATGAAAAGAAAAAAAAAAACTAGTAGCAATTTTTTTAATTCTATGTTTTCCTTTTTCCTTTTATTTATTTTGAGCTTTTCAAATTCATTCTATTACTTCAATTTTTTTTAACAAAAAAATCCTTCTTTACTTATTCTCTCTGTTTTTGCGTGGGGCATCAGGAAATAAATAACTCTAATATGGAAGTAAAGTTTCCTCCTCTAATATTGGTGTTAAGCTTAACAATGGAGAGAATAACAAACGGAAGCCAAATCCAAATTGAACAAGGAAATCAGTTTTCAACGTAGAGTCAGTGTTTTCTAATTATGAAGCAATTAGGATATTGGGTCTATATAACAATCTAGTTTTATTGTTTCCCGCACAAAATAAGAGGAAGCACCGATATAGGATGCTAATTTAGGCTTTCTTTTTGTTAATAAAACCCTGAGTTAGCCATGGATTCTCAAAAGTAAGCTTCCAGCAACAGCAACTCCAAACTTCCTTTTTCTCTCTGTTAGTAGAATCCTAATTTAGGCATTATGTTGCACTATATATTCGACTGAGTTGGATTCTTTTTCTTCTTTGAATGAAGGTCTTTTCTCGAGAACCAAACACTGGTGGAGATAGATAACAATGACTGGAGGTATTTTCTTCAAAACCAAGCTCAAGATTACGGAAACGAAGCTAACCCAAGTTTGCTACAACAGGTTGGTTGGTGAGCTCAACAATATTTTTCTCTGAAAACTGATCCTTTTGTTACTATTGTTATAATCTATTATAATAATGTGCAGATTCAGCTTTTTGATTTTGAAAAGTACGTAGAAGAAACCTTGTCCAACAGCGCAAAGATTTGCGAGGATCAACTTGAAGCAGAAAAAGCCAAGGCCACTGAAAAATTCTTCAGAGAAGCTTACGATAATCTTCTCAACATGCAGTGTAGTCCACCAAACATTAATGGCGAAGATACTCAACAACTGCGGGAAGCCACTCACAAGTTCTTGGAAGACTCATACAATAACTTGATTCATATGTTTGATGGGGTTTCAGAAACAGGAAAAGGTGACTATCTCCTTTAACATTCTCGAGTTCGATCTTTATATCTAATTATTGTTCTAGTCAAAAGCTTGAATCTGGTTTTCTCCGGATCGTTTACATATTATTTTATTATTTTGTAATAATTAATTTCATATATAATAATTATTACTACAGGAAAAAAGGAAGGAGAGGGAAGAATTGTTCCAAGCAAGAAGAAAAGGAAGAAGTTGAAGATGGTGCTCCCATAGACTTTAAGCAGGATCTCTAAATATAGTTGGATTACAAAGAAATTTTGTAAATGGAAACGATCATCTCCGTTACTTTTAAAAGCGGGGAGATCCATTAATTTTTTTTTCCCAATTACTATCTAGCACGTGAAAATTGTAAAATAATTAAATTATTTTTAATTAACTATTCTTATCAATAAAATCTTAAAATAATTTATAATAATAATTTTCATCCTATTCATGAACTAACCTACATAATAATTATTTGTCTCTTGTTCTATTCTTAGAGTATTTTATTTTTCTTTTATTCTTTTTTATGAATCAAACATACCCTTAATAATGGATAAGTGATTATTATGTATTAGCATTTTATAACTTTTTTGGATTGTTATTGGCAATGAACTTATTAATTTAATCTATCTTTATTTTTTTTAATTTTTTATTTGATCATTTTAAATATAAACTTGCTTCTACCATACTTATAGATATTACTACTACTAATATTATTATTAAAATAATTTGTTATTTATTTATTTTAAACAATAAAAGAAACATATTAGCCAAAAAAGTTCAAAGACCAAAAAAAAAACAGGGAAACTCTTTGGGTAATGTTTTTTGTTATTCTCGTAATAATTTTAGGCATGATTAAAAGATTAATTATTATAAAAGTAATTTTTTAAATATTTATGGCATTATTTATAAAAATAAAAATTGAGTAACTTTGAATATTTTAATAATTAAATCATTAGTTTCTAAATATTATGTTATTTTTGTTGTCTTATTATATATTGTTTTAATGGATAGAGTTTGAAAACTTAAAAATTTACATTAAAAAGAAGGTAACTTTACTCAACTTTATATTTTCATAAATACGTGTAATTTTGTAAATTAACATTAAATTTCTAATAAAGTGCTTCCAAATTAAATACTACAATGTGATCTTCTCAAGATTTTAATCAACATTTTTTTATATGTACTAAATGCTATAATGTCATCTTCCATCAAATGGCATTACTACTAAAACACTAAACACCACCTTAAATATGCTATAAAAATTATACACAGTTTTGATCTCCAATTATCCATTGTGGCTCCCCTAAAACTATCCAGTGTCATTTGCTTTGTAATATTTGTATATTTTGTGACGTGAACGAAAATAAAGATTGTCAATAACGCTCAATTAATTTTTAAAAAACTGTTAAAAATAATTAGAATCGATAGAGATAAATCGATTTCAATTATTTTAAATTTTTGATTATAATTGAGTCGATGGATGTTGTCAAATACTCACTTCTACCTTGGAGGGTGGTTCAAAAGACCCACCCTCTCTGATTTATTTATTAAGTAAGAATGGGCTTCCTGCTGGCCCTTTTAGAGTGTCATGAGTTAGCCTTGCTGCCTTCTATAGCATAAGTAGTCAAATCTCAGCCGATGCATGGTTGGGCTGATTTGATCTTTCACTTAACACATACGAAACATAAGAAGCCCAACAAGTTCTGGCTTTAGGTCGTTTGGGAATTAAGTGAAGCAAGGCCCACCGGTATTCCTTTTGTAACAGGACTAGGAAGGATTAAGAAGTCTTGTCTCCCAGAAAAACCTGGTTTGCTTTTAGTTTCCATTGCAGCCCCTGACGTGAAGTCGAAAGCAACGAACAAAGCGAATGGAAGACATAGAAGATTTGTTGGTTGGCAGTGGCGGAGCTCCTCCTGGGTTCAGGTTACCTTTGAATGCGGTTGGAGTTAATCCCAAGAGGAAGAATAAAAACAAACCCAACAAGATTTCTCAAACAAATGACCCTCTCACTGCTTTACTCCCTCCCAAAATCCCTGGCACTCAGGTCCCATCTTGCTTCTTAATATGATTATGTTTATCCATTAATAATAGTTGCTGATTCTTTTCCCTTTTTCTTTTCATTCTTTGTTGCAGACTATTTATATCAAGACTTTTGGGTGCTCACATAACCAGGCAAGTGCTCCCTCTTGATGTTTAGTGTAATGGGTAGTTTTTAGATCAAAAGAAGACCATAACCTGTGTTCAACTCAACGAACTTCATTGATATTTATATTCTAGTGCATAGTCGAATGTAATATTCCTGTTAGCTCTTTCTTTCTTGTTCCCTTAAATACTTAGATTTATCAAGATTTCGTGTCTTACATGCTTGTCCAGAGGATTTGATTGAAATATATGGAATATAAACGCTTGAAATAATGGTAACCCCACCTTGAGCTCTTATGTCATACGAAATTGAATTTTTTTATTACTAATCATTAGTGGGACTACATTATTGCTATCATTTTAATTTTGAAACCTTTGGATTTTCGTGTGGTTGCTTCAAGATTTACACTATATTGGGTAGGAGGGAAGGGAAGAAGGTTAGGAAAGAAAAACTGAAGGAGAGGAAGGAAAGTTGTTTTTCCTTCATTGTGCTTGGTATGAAAGATGGAAAACAGAGGGAAAGAAAGAGATTAGGGTTAAAATTGTAAATAAAATGATTACTGTAAGTAGAAAGAATGTTTTCCTCTCAATTTGGGAGGATTAGATTTCGAGGGAAAAGGAAGGTACAAATCTATTAATTTTCTTTCCCTACTCTTATTTCCCTCCTACCAAACAAAGGAAGGTAAGGAAAAAAGCACTATTTTCTTTCCTTCATCTTTCCCTCCTGCTAAACATAGTTTTAAACTATTTTGGTTGACTTGGGTGTGAGTTTTAACCAAGGGAATTAGTGGATTACAAAGCACCAATTTTGTCATGTTGAGGAGGTCCAAACTTTAAAGCCATTGAAGATGAGGAGAAAACCATGTTACCTTAACCAACAAGGGCATTTTCCATTTTTAGTGATATATCATGCTATTTACTAGTTTTAAATCTTTTGTATTGGAGATATTAATAATAATTGACTATTTGGCAAACCTAGTGTTATATGTGAACTTCAACATTTGTCTGTGAGACAACAATCAAGATGCAATCCATCTCATTCATGGTTCTAAGTGTAAATATCAATTTGATTTATGCTATAAGCTTTTCTGATATTTTGACCTCTTGTCAGAGTGACAGTGAATATATGGCAGGTCAGCTTTCAGCATTTGGCTATGCAATATCTGACAATCCTGAGGAGGGAGACCTTTGGCTAATAAATACGTAAAGCTTCTATCCTTGAATTATTTTAAGTTGTTATTATCTTTCTCTAGATTGCCGTCACCCTTATTCTCTTTAGTATTCTTTTGGCACTAATCCTAAGTGCATGTGTATCATGCTATTAACAAATGTGAAATCATGAAAATATCAGGTTGTCATGGCTTTGATATATATTCCTCTATTACTTGTGTCTTATGGATATGAGTGGATGTATGCCTACGTTAAGGAAATATTAAATCATAATATATTCATCATATTATGATGTATCCCAAAATATTGATGACATTTTGAGGAAATATCAACAATGTTGACTAGGTGCAACTTATGGACTTTTTAAAACTTTTTAATAATTTCCCAGAAACTACTGATGAACTTATCTAGTTGAACTTGCTCCTTATATCTCACACTTCTTGTTTGATATTATTTCTTGTACATCTTTCCATAACCACAAGGATATAAGAAGTAGAAGACCCAAACTTTTATGGGTTTTATATTAAAATTTTCAAATTTTTACTTTGAATTTCCATCATGTTTTCAAATCAAGACAGATTTTTATACCTATTGACATATTTAGTGTTACTGATATTTTTACTTGTGCATGTGTGTGTGTTGTATTTTTATTAAGATAAGACATATAAGTGGCTCTATAAAGTAATAAGCAAAAAAATTCCATTTTTAGGTCATTCTGTGTCCAACATAACAATGATGCTGCAGTAAAACCCCAAGGCTGACAAGCTTTCAAGGCTTGAGGACTGATGAACATTGGTCACCTTGTAGATACTAGATAATAAAAATTGGTGTTGCTTTATTGATTTCTGTTCATGAATGTCGACTTCATTATAGGCCTAATTTTTCTTTACTTGTTTTTTAATTGCTATAAATTATTGGAAATATCAGAATTTAAGCACAAGATGTCTTGGAGAGTTTTCTGGTTTAAATTGAGTGCTTTTCCTTAAAGAGTATAACCCGTTTTAATGTGAAGTTGCATTTCTTGGAGAGTTAAATAGAAAAGCTTGTTGAGTACTTTCACTTGTGAGTCATGAGATGATTATAAGATGCCTGAACTAGTCTGACATCAAACAAAAAGCAGGCATCATCCAATGAGAAACATCTATTATCTCCAGCATTAGCCTTTGAACCTTTTTCATGTCCAAGGATAGCTGCTTCTCTTTTGTTATGATATTGTGGCATCAATATTTGCAATATCTTTTCATCTTCTACTTGATTTGGATTCTGTCTTCGTCTTCTGATAAATAGTGATTTCATCAAGATATATTGCCTATGCTGAAGTCCTGTTCGTATGTCTATTCTACTTGGAGGCATCACAAGGACTAAGGAATGACTAAGATATGTAAAAACTACAGATTTGTCTTCAAAACTTTAATATACATGGACCCTTTGGTGCTATAATATTCTGAAATTACCTGCAGCAATAATCATACAATTAATGCAAATTTTCTTTTTTGGCCGTAGTCTAAAAAATATAACATCAAATTCATGCAATTATGATTAATGTAGAACAAGAAGGGGAAATACTCCTTTTTATGATGCATCAATCATGTATCAAGTGGATAGATATCTAAAGATCTAAAGTAAAAGTGTTGTCAATTTAAGAATGAAAGTTGCTGCAAATTAGCATCTCTTCTTTTATCCAGAAAACCTTCTCAGACAAAATAAATTTGATCAACGAGCATGAACATGATCTTGTGGTAATAACGTGTTAAAATTTCTTGGGTGTATCAACTTAGAAGCTACCTAATTGATATTGTCTGGATCTCCAGTTGTTCATGCAGTAAAGCTGTTGTTAGTATTACAGGAAACATAACTAAATCTTACACTCATGTATTTGTAGATTATGGTTAGGAAGTTTTACTTCCTCTGTCTAGCCCACCGGAAATGTACAGGGAGAATGAAAAGAAAGGAGGAGAAAAATAAAAAAGGGGCAGGGGGTGGTGTGCGGAGTGGGGGAGAAAACTTTGAAACCATACTGCAGAGGTCCCTGTCATCTAGCCTGCAATATATATTTTATGTTGCATCTTTGTGTCTGCATTAGTTAAGGTTTTGTTAAGTTTGAACAATTATCTCACCTCTTTCTTCACTCCACTATACTCTCTTTCTTCTAACGGTTGTCATTTCTATACACTCTCTTCGACACACTTTTCCCATTTTTTCTCTTCAAACACTATTTTTAACATTTAAAATGATCTTTGTTGATCTGTTTTGCAGATGCACAGTGAAATCTCCAAGTCAGTCTGCTATGAACACTCTAATAACAAAATGTAAGAGTGCAAAAAAGCCACTGGTGGTTGCTGGGTGTGTTCCTCAAGGAAGTCGAGATCTGAAAGAGCTAGAAGGGGTCAGCATAGTTGGAGTTCAGCAAATTGACCGCGTGGTTGAAGTTGTAGAAGAGACCCTGAAAGGTCATGAGGTGCGGCTTATGAACCGCAAGACTTTGCCAGCCCTGGACCTTCCTAAGGTATGAACTGTGGATTCTACTGTTTATTGCAATTTGTTTGCATTGAGTTCTTTTATTCCTATTCTAATACATTGTTGGCATTTTTATTTTCTGTAATTTTTGTATTGGTCGTGTTTCTTTAATTACTGACTAGTCTAATACCGCTCACCTAACATAGGTGAAACACATAAATAAACACATAAATTTATTTATTAGATTAAAACAATTATAATGAAAAGTTAGTGAGGGAGAGATTGCAAGAGAAGTGGAGAGAGAATTGAGGAGAATGAGGTGATAGTGATATAAATAACTGAAATTTGTTATAATTTTTTTAATTTTTGTTATTTTATTAGTACCATATGTCATTTAGCTTTGACAGTGTTTACATGGAAATGGTGTTTAATGGTTAATGGTTCGTTTTTTAAGGTTAGTAATTAAATTCATTACTAAAAACTGCAAGGGCTTTTTTTTCAATTACAAGTATAGATAATTACCAATTAGCATAAGGATGACATTTTTAATCTGAAGATGAAATTAACTCAATTTTATTTATTTTGTATCAGGTCAGAAAGAACAAGTTTGTCGAGATTCTGCCGATTAATGTTGGTTGTTTAGGTGCTTGTACTTATTGCAAGACAAAGCATGCTCGTGGTCATTTAGGGAGCTACACTATTGACAGTCTTGTAAGTTGCAAAGCTGGATGACTTCATATTTATGACTGTTTGGTTCTGTTCTTACTAACGTTGTGCAATGCAGGTTGGGCGTGTGAAAACTGTTATAGCTGATGGGGTCAAAGAGATATGGTTGAGCAGTGAAGATACAGGAGCTTATGGTATTTTATTTTTGTGTCTTCCCTTGATGTGAAAGAAACTTTAGATATAAAAGTCCTGTTTCCACAGGATCTATAGTTGAGAATATTCTGTAAGTTTTGAATGCATACATACATACATGTAAAAGGATTGTAGTTGCATACATATATAGGAATACGTATGTACAGAGATTGTGCTTATAGGTTAGAAAATCTTGTAGGTCGTGACATTGGGGTTAACCTACCAATTTTGTTGAATGCCATTGTTGCGGAACTTCCTTCTGATGGAAACACAATGCTACGAATTGGGATGACCAATCCTCCTTTTATCTTGGAGCACCTGAAAGAGATAGGAAATGTTTTACGTCACCCATGTGTATATTCCTTTCTTCATGTGCCAGTTCAATCTGGGAGTGATGCCATCTTGACTGTAAGTCCAACATTGGTCCTGTAACTGTCTCTTGATTTTGGCTAGTGAAGATAAGGTGTTATTTAGTAAGTAATATAAACAAATAAAAATGTGTACTTATTAAAAGTAAATGCCTGAACTTTCTGCTAAATTATAATCGTCTTAGCTTTATATGTCTTTGATCGTTCCAGGCAATGAATCGGGAATATACTGTGACCGAGTTTAGGACTGTGGTAGATACCTTGACTGAACTTGTGCCAGAAATGCAGATTGCAACTGATATAATATGTGGATTTCCTGGTGAGCATGCAGATCCAGTTGCCCTTTACTCTTTCTTTCTTGATGCATGCATGCCACATATACACACACACATAGACACACACACACACATGAAGTGCTGAAAATCTCAAAGGTTTTTTAGGGCCTTTGCATGTCATATTCTTTTCTTGTCTTCTGCAAAGATGTTAGTAAAAAGATGCACCAATGCCCATGCGATGTGGCAGGTAAAATTATCTTTTTAATTTTATATTACACTAAAAAATATTAAAAATAAATATGATATAAATAAATAGCAATCTTTTGTGTATAAATATAGATAATAGATAATTTATTTTTAAAAAAAACTTAATTGGTTTTTTGTAGGATAAAAATATCTTAACATTTGAATGTTTGATTAGATGATAATTTATAAGTTAGAAGTAGTTGATCGTTAATTCAACTCTAATACAAAGCTTTGCACTTAAAATATTTTAAAGTAAGAAGAAATTCAAGGGTTAAAACAATAAAATGTTTTAAAATTACAACAAAAATGGTAATATATTATATGCTTTCATGTAAAAGTTGTTAAGGCATATCAATTTTCAATACTTACATACCATTTGTCATTTCCAAACTATCAAAAAATATGAAATAAATCTTATATTATGTTTCTCAAATCAATAGAAATTTGTAAATCCTCTTACTAACTTTGTTAATGGAGAAATCAAATTATGATGAAGAGAAAAAATTGTTATAAGACAAAAAAGAAAGTCGGTGTAAATCAAATAAATTGAGGCTAAATGAAAATGAGAAAGAAAAAACCTACAAATGAATTTAGAAAATGGGGCAAGAGAAGGGCTCAATGGTGAAGGTAAGAAAACATGTATGTACATGAATAAAAGCACTAAAGCTGCCCAAAACAGCCCCTAAAAGAAAAGTGAGACAATGGGCAGCTGGCCACTAGAAACAAAGGGCAGAAACTGTTATGGAAACAGTGAATTTGGGAGGTATATGGTATAATATAGATGCCCATATGAGGGAACTAAGGTCTTGTCTGGTTTGGAAAATATTTTCCATTATCTCTGTGCACTCTTATTCTAAATATGATCTGTCAATGTTTCAAAATAATAATAATTAGAAAATATGATCAATCAATATAAGGTAACTAACTAAATATGAAAACATTTTCTAGTTTAATGGAACATTAAGAAAATTAAATTTAGGTGTTTGGTTTTCTAGAGGAGGAAATTGTGAGAAATACCTCTCCTCATAAGTCCAATTCAAAAATGACTTTGATTATAATTTTAATTGGTTTTAGCTAATTTTTGACATGAGTTGATCACTATGCCCTAGAAACCATTTCCTCCAAATTAAAGGTCTCGGTTTTCTCTATCCCATCATTCAGATAAAAAATTTAAAATTAAATCCTGATTTCTCTATCTCGTCGTCTAGTTCTAACGCCATTGAGGTCTATCTAGCCCAAAGAGCAGGAATGAAATCAAGGTATGGTTTTTGAGTTCTTGGGTTTATTTGTTTATATTATTTGGCAATTTAAACCTGGCTGTTAGTAGCGAAATTAGTTAGTGATTAGACATTTGGTGAATAGTTTTTAGGTATTGCTTCACAGGATATCAGGTATTGTGTGACTAGATATTAGGTATTGTATGACTGGTAATTATGTATTGCGTGACTGGTTTTTAGGAATTGCGTGATTGAATATTAGGCAATGTGTGACTAGATAGAAGGCATTGCTTGACTAGGTTTAAGGAATTGCTGGAGTAGTTTGTAGGCATTGCGTGATTGGTTTTTAATAATTGCATTGCTTTATCTACCTTACTGCTGAAGTTGAATATCTAATAATTCAACTTCCTTAATAACCAATTTTGTAAAATTAAAAGAGACTTAGGAATCTTTAATAACCAATTCAGTCCCTTTAATTCCACTTATATTTGTGTAAAAAACCATCTAAATTCAACTGACATAGAGCTCTTAAATTCTCTTTAAAGCACTTATTGCATCTATTTATATTCGGTAGAAAATAAGCCTAAAACCATTTAACACCTTTTCCAAGAGTCAGCATTCATGTCTATAAATAGAGGAAACCTTTGTCCATTTCAGTCAAAATCATCTGAATTGAAGTTAAAATCTCAAACTTCTCATGGCTTCTAAGCGTTTTAGAGGGGAACCGGGAAGGGTGATTATTCTGAAAAGAAAGATATCTTTGAATATTTTACAACATATATGGAAAAATTGATGTATGTCATTGAGAACATAGAGATGGACCTGCGTGTTTTGATCGACAAGGTGCTGGTTAGAATAGAGGTTTTAGAGATAGAAATTTTGAACAATAACAAGATTCTGGTTAAAATTTATGAAACATTTGATAGGATTACGAAGAAATGAACCATGAAAGGCATGTAATACATAGTTTTTATGATGTATCATCTACTGAGTTTCAATTGTATAAATAAAAATCTTGATTTATTATATATTTTATATAAATAGTAATTGCCATTAATTTTTTTATGCTTAATAACTTCTTTACTTATCATAATTTTTTCATTTTCTATTTATATAAGAGATGCAAAGGTATGATGATAATAGTTGCAATATTATTTTTTTTAGGTATTGTGTGAATGGATATTAGGCATTGCATGATTGGTTCATTTTTGTCACTATGTGGAGTCGATCTATGGGTGAACATTTTTGTGTGACTTGTTCATTTTTGTCAATAGTTGGAATATCACGTAATGCTTAATATCCATTCACACAATGACTAAAGAAAATAATATTCTAACTATTACTATCACATCTTTGCTTTTCTTATATAAATAGAAAATTAAGAAATTATAGTAAGTAAACAAGTTATTGAGCATAAAAGAAATAAATGGCAGTTACTATTTATGTAAAATATGTAATAAATCAAGATTTTCATTCATATAGTTGAAAATAAGCAGATGATACATCGTAAGAACTATATATTATGTGCTTTTCATGGTTCATTTCTTCTTAATCTCATAAACTCTTTCATAAATTTCAACCAAAATCTTGTTATTGTTTAAAAATTCTATCTCTAGAACTTCGGTCTTAACCAACACCTTGTCGATCAAAATACGCAGGTCCTTCATGTTTTCAATGACATCTATCAATTTTTTTATATATGTTATAATATATTTAGGGATATCTTCTTTTTCAGAATCATCACTTTTTTCGGTTTCTCCTCTAGAACGTTTAGAAGTCATGAGAAGTTTGAAATTGTGTGGCTTTAACTCAAAAGATTTTGATTGAAATGGACAAAGGATCCGTTTATTTATAGGGATGAATGCTGACTCTTGAAAAAGGTGTTTAATGGTTTTAGGCTTGTTTTTTGATGAATATAAATCGATGTAATAAATGCTTTAAAGAAAATTTAAGACTTCTATGTCAGTTGAATATGGATGGTTTTTTGCATCGACATAAGTGGAATTAAAGGGGTTGAATTGGTTATTAAGCATTCCTAATTCTCTTCTAATTTTATAGAATTGGTTATTAAAGGGGTTGAATTACCAAATATTCAACTTTAGCAGTAGGGTAGATAAAGTAACGCAATGATTGAAAACCAATCACGCAATATCTGCAAACTACTCAAACAATTCCTAAAACTTAGTCAAGCAATGCCTCTTATCCAGTCACGCATTGCTTAATATTCAGTCACGTAATGCCAAATAAACAGGTTATGGAATTCTTAAAAATCAGTCACGTAATGATTAAGTTACTCAATACATAACAGCCAGTCATGCAATGCCTAATATCTAGTTACACAATACCTAATATTTGGTGAAGTAATGCCTAAAAAATATTCACAAAATGCCTAATCACTAGTTGATTTCGCTTCTCGCATCCAGGTTTAAATTATCAAATAATATAAACAAGTAAACCCAAAACACATAGCTTGAAGTCATCTCTGCTCTTAGGGATGGTGAGAGAAAGTTGGATGTCGAGATAAATCTCGATGGCGTTAGAGAGCTGGACGGTGAAATAGAGAAATTAGGATTTAATTTTAGAATTTTTATCTTTATAACTGGATAAAGAAAATCGAGATCATTTAATTTAGAGGAAATAGTTTAAAAGGTATAATGGTCAAGTCATGTCAAAAATTGATTAAAAATAATTAAAATTATAATCGGAGTCATTTTTAAATTAGGCTTACGAGGAATATTTCTCACAATTTCCTTAAATTAGAAAAGCAAGAGTTTATTTTTCAACTTTGTTTCATTGCATATATCTAGAGGGAAAGTGCAGCTGAAAATATTGAATAATTTTCAAAGTAAATGGGCCCAAAGCATCTCTCATCATTTCAGAACTAAGTAGAATTTTCTACTAACGAAATGCTTCAGGACACAGTCTTCTCTATGGGGCTGCATGGTTGCCCAGATTGCGAAGCCGAGCCTACTTTGGGGTGGGCTTATCAAGGATAATATCAAATTTAAAAATAATTTAATTAAAAATGATAATATCAATTTAAATGAAATTTTACTTTAATATTAGAACCCCGGGCTAGAGGTGCCCATGGACCAGACTTCATTCTGGCCCAAACCTTAGAGATCAAGCCCTGGCCTGCTCATGAACATGAACGTTTATTAGTAAAACAGTACAAAATAATTTTGTATTGATAGTTCATTTTTAAATATTTTAAAAAATAGTTGAACTAAATCTAAATGAAAATACATTGTCTATTTAATGGCTTCATTTCAGGCTTGGGCTTTAAAATCTTTGCTCAAGCCCAGCCTGGAAGAGGGGGAAGCTTGAGGCCTGGGCATGCAGCTATCCTCTAGATTGGTCTACTCCAGGCCTATGGGCTTGGGAATGCTGTTTAGGGGCGGGGCCAAATTTTGTCCCTGTCCAAGCCCTCCAGAAACAGGCCCATGGAGGTTTCTAATGGGCAGGACGCCTCCTTCTCATTCATATATATTTTGAGGATCTTATCGAACAGTTACCCTTGATAAGCTATTTAGGTATTTAATTGAACCGCTTTGATTAAATGATACTCATTTTTGGGTCATTTCAGGTGAAACTGATGAAGATTTTGCTCAAACAGTCAACCTTATTAAGGAATACAAGTTCCCGCAAGTTCATATATCTCAGTTCTATCCTAGACCAGGTATTTTGTTTCTGTATTATTGCTGCAGCTTCTTCATTACAACTTTTGTACTTATTTTTACTGTTGTCAAGTTTATTTCACTAAGAGCTTTCTTTTTTCGTTTTTGGTCTGAGGCAACTTGCATGGTGTATTAATTTGTTATATTCTATGGGAGCTCATAACTGCCTTGATATTCATATATCATGGCTCCGGCCTCCACTTAAGCACTTGTGTTCTGGTGGTGATTAATTAGGCCATATTTTAATGTCCTAGGCTGCTTCTTTGTTTGCTCGAGAACTTAAAGACGAACAAATTCTTGAATAGTAACTAAGCAGAAAAAGTTTCTTTCAATGTTTTGCATTGCTCGGAACAGCTGCATGGACAGAGTAATTTAATTCAAATCTTTTTATCACATATATTTTGGATTTTAGCAGAATTTGATGTTTTAAGATTATAACTTATGCTAGTCTTTCTGAGAATACCTTATAGCCATAGCTTTTGCTCAAGATAACAAAAGATTATACTACCTCTATGATTACATTCATTTAGCTTTAAGTTCTATAGAACTTAAGTCATGGAGGCAAGGTGTTCCTAATGACAAAAATGCAACAGAGAGAACTGCCAGCGTCAGTTATGTAAAAATTGTTTTAATAATCACCCTGCACAAACCCAATACCAGCACCCATCAATTGAAGGAACAAGACATTAGATTTGGCATTGTTCTAAACAAGTAAATTGTTTTAGAGCTACTTATGGCATTTCTCTTTTGTGAGAAATAGATGGTAAATCATCGAGATTTTGTTGAAATACAAACTGATTTAAGGTTAATAAATGAAGCTCCAACTGCCAAATTGGCTTCAAATCAGCTCGAAAACTTGAGATTCAAGACACAGCTTAACTCTATATTTCTAAGCTTCTGCTGTTTAAACAAATCATCTTTAGATGGTTGGCAGCTCAGCCAATGCAAATGCTAGTAATTGATGTGCTCTGATCTATAGTAAGCTAATAAATTAATGTATTTGATACTTCTATAACTAGGGACACCTGCTGCAAGGATGAAAAAGGTCCCAAGTACTATTGTGAAGAATCGGAGCCGTGAATTAACTTCTGTTTTTGAAGCTTTTACACCATATAATGGTATGGAAGGCAGAGTTGAAAGAATATGGATTACTGAAATTGCAGCTGATGGAATTCACTTGGTAAGAGTATTTGCTACTGGTAACATTATCTTTTACGCAACTTCTCTATGCTTCCTTTTCTTCCCGTGTTGTGGCATTAGTTCTATGTGTGTGTATGTGTTGGCCAAGTGCTGTGGCACTAATTTAAATGACTAAATTTCTGCTTTAGAGTAGAATTATTGTCCCATGGCTGTGGACCAAAACTCAGCTGTCAAGTTGGGTTTTGTGTGTGTGTGTGTGTGTTTGATGGCATATTAATGCGTTCATGGCCCTGGTGTCTTGCTCTATATGGAACTTCATTGCCTTTTTGTTAGAAATGAACTGTCCCTTGGAAGGCAGTTCAGCATTTAAGTGATTTACTTTGGATCCCCATGTTTCTCTCCCTTTATATTATCTGGTTTGATGTAATGTGAGTCGGGAAAAATTTCCATTCTATTGTTAATGCATTTTGGTAAGTGTTGTCTGTGAGGTGAGAAATTTTCCGTTCTAATGTTAATGCATTTTGGTTAGTGTTGTCTATCATCTCTGTTTCTTACTCTCATAAACAACTGTTTGAAGCTAGTTGTATAATTTCTCTGTTTAATGCCAGTTCTTGGTATACTGATTTCTAGATATTTCAAATTAGTACTTGGCATTTTATGCGCTCAGAATTTATCTAAATACATTTTTTAGTGCATTCTAATAATTAGCTTCTGTTTGCTTTTAATGAAGCCAGTTGTTAAAAACCAATCATGCTTCAAGTTTAACTGGATATTGCAATTGAAACTTGTGCTTTTATCTAAATGATTTGTCTAGCGTATGCTAATATCTAGCTCATATTTACTTCGTTATCCAAGGTTGGTCATACCAAGGGATATGTTCAGGTTCTTGTAATTGCTCCAGAAAGTATGTTGGGTACTTCAGCTATTGTGAAAATAACATCCGTGGGAAGATGGTCGGTGTTTGGTGAAGTGATTGAGACTCTCACCCAAGTAAATTTGAAGATGGCTCCTGAGAAGGTGTGTAATCAGGAGAAATGTTCTCCCCGCTTCAATCAGTTTGACAGTTGTGCATGTTCAAAGGAGCCAGAACCTTGCTCTTGTGGACCAAACAGCTGCGGAGGACAGACTCTATTGGAAGAATGCACCGTTTCCAGCAATGATAGTTGGATGGAGGATCGAAGCAGCAAAAATCTGATTGGCTGGTTACTGAGGAAGCGGAGGAACCATGAGCACAAAAAGGTAGAGAATGGCATTGCCCTGGGGCTAAGAAAAAAGCAGGACTGGGCCCTGGGCGGCTGGGGTATTGTTGATAGGGCTCTTCTTGTTGGAATCCTTGTCAGCTTTTTGATGATTGTTGCAGTAATAATACATCTAGAATTTAGGACTATATTGTCCAAATGAACAGTCTTTGAACCTTTTGTTCTCTTTTGGGTTTTGGAGGATCTTCCATGTCAGAATTTATGTACCAAAGCAACTTTTTGACACAAGTGCCAATGAGGCTTGAGAGATTTTGCTGCACACGAATTGTTCAAAGAGTCATACAACTATTGTTTAAATGATATGTTTTTCTTCCTAACCATTTTTGATCCTATAAACTTGCAGTCGCAGACAGAGGCTAACAATTCCTTGTCCTTTTATACTCCTTTTCATCCGCCCTTCTGGACATTTCTTACATTGATTAAGTACACAGATCATAGCTGAGCCAAATGTTGAATTACAGCCAAAAAGAATGGTGGTTTCCATAGATGAATCTGAAGAAAGATGAGAGCTTAAAGCAGGAAAAGTGAGATTCTATTATGGGGTAGTGGAGCAAGGGAGAAAGTGCATACTTGCTTTTCTCTCCCCCTATCTTCTGCTATAATATCTGTCAAGTTATTTACCGAATCATCTTTATTCACAAACTGATTAAACGAATGATAAAACTGATGAGAGAAGTTTTCTTCTCATAGTAGCATGTCTGTCTTGGATGGTAATCTTTTGAAGAAGTTGACAGGCACGGAGGGCATCTTGCTCCTGAAGCGAGGATGGCGCAGCCAATAGAGCCCAAATAGAACAGCCACCACTTGGAATGGAGTAACATAAATGACCACAGCCCAGATCAAGGAAAAGATGATGAAGATTGCTGTTGCTCTTGGATCACGCCAGCTTAGAATTGCCTGAGCCCTTTCCCCTTGGCTTGCCAAGTCTCCAACCACTGTCTGTACCCTACCTGCAACACTTCGGAGCCTATCATACCTCATTCTTACAATATCTGACGGCCTGGATGTTGGAAAAGTGTCAAATTCCTCATCCAGTTCATCTGGATGTGCATTGTCTGCTTGTGAAAGCCGAGCATCCATATGAGGTGGGTGTCTTGATCTGAACCGGAAGTTCCATATCCCGATCACAAATAGGTAGAGGAAAATTGTGGGCAATATCAGTTCAGGGTAACAAACAAGTATCAAGAACAAAACATGCACAAGACAGGTTGTGATTGGGTTTCTCCAGTAGCAGATGTCATTAAACCACTTGCAAACAGCAGTAACCCCAGAAAGAAGTGACATTATGCGGTGGAAATTTGCTTTGCTTCTTCTGAGACTCCACATATGGTAATCCACATCCAACATGTACTCAACCACCTCCTTCCTCAGTGGAGGCTCTGCCCTTTGCAGTCTTGCTGCCACAATGTGCATTGCTTGGTAGCGCAGCCAGTCAATGTGCCTAACTGGTATAGGATGCACGTAGTGCATCTTGGGAAGCAATGGCCTCCCATATTGAGCCACCATGTTAACCCATGCTGTGCAAGTGAACCTCAATGCCAGTTGAAGTTCCCCATGTTTCTTCAAACCGGAAGGTGTGAGAACCAACAGAGGGTAGTAATGAGTATATACGCGATCAGTTTCAAGTGTTGACAGCCGGATTCTTACCTTCCCAATCCTCTCATCCCTTGCATCATCTTTGCTTCCATTGATGTGGGAATTGTCAAACACTCCAATGGTGATCACAGTACATGGGTCATAAACTTCCCAAGTATACTGCTCGTTCCATCTAGGAGACAGAGTATTAAGAAGAGTTCTAGTTCTAACCCATTTGTTCCCATACTTAGCCACACAATATGCGTCTGTCATCTTACCTTCCTTGATCTTCATAGGCAGTAAATTCTTTGCACTCAAAATCCCAAGTTCAAGAATTCCAATGTTTTGCTTCCTAAGGTGCTTCGACGATGGCTGGAGATCACTGCTGAAATGTGTGGACTCATCAAGAACATGGTACCCTGCCTCTAGAAAAACGCGTAAGAGGATCCTGCTTGAGAATTTTTCTTTCCTTTTTTCACCCTCCTCTTCTGCCAATGAGGGCTTGAGCGACTAAGCCAGCGGGGATCAGGAGGCTTACTAGTTTCAAATCTTTGAGGCACATCTCTAAGTGGAATCACTGCCCTCCCAGAATCTCATCCTTGCTAGGTCCAATCCTATCCCCAACAAATATATCTATGTAATCCTCAAAAGGCTCAGAGACAACAAACATAAGCTGGTCATCCCAAACTGGATTTACAGTTCGCTGTAGTGGCTTTGTAAGTCTAATCTGCTTACCAACCACTACCTTTACAAGTGGATCAGGGAGTCGGCCTTTGTCATGTGGGACGAGGTCTTGAGCTTCCATGACATGAATTCTAAGGTAGTACAGCTTGGGGGAGAAATAAACCTTTGATCGCGTATTAGCCAGGTTAGAGTGGCTAACGCTGTGTGCATCAGAGTGCCATGCCTCAGGAAAAGACTCATCGGCTGTGTTCCCATCCACACTGCCAGCATGATTTCCCCTTTAACCTTGTCCCCTTTTTTGTCCGCCAATTTGTACCATTGAGGAGCCAATGGACTATCTGGTGGAACTCGAAGAGGTATTTCTAATACATCAAAAACAACTTTCCCAACAAAATCATCCTTGCCAAAATCCTTATCTTTCACGATTACTTCAAGCAGATTTGATTGCAGCCTTTCCTTTGAGAAAGCAAAGATTTGGTTCCATACCGGGTTTTGATTCTTCTCCAAGTGTTTGGTCTGGCCTTTGTAGTTCCCAAGCTTCACTTCCACATATGGGTCGAGGCTTCCTGAAATATCCATAACAGGGAGATCCTTTGCCTTAACCACATTTACATACAAGTAATGCATCTGCTCCACCAAATCATAAGTGCTTGAAGTCTTGTCACCTCCTCTGTATCGCAAACGCGCTGCCAAAGGCGGACTGGTTTCCACCAACAGGAACTCAGGATTCTGCCTTGGCATCTGCATATGCATTACGCTCGGCGGTGCTGCTTTGGCAAAATCTGCTCTAGTCTCCACCATCGGTGTCTTTTCCTTCATTGCTGCGAATCCTGTCCCAGCAGACATTGGAGGCGGAGCAGCTGGAGGAGGACCCCCAGTTCCAGTCCCTATAGAGTGAAAGGTCCTCACTTCTTGCTCTTTCTTTTTCTTTTTCTTCTTCTTTTCTACCTTGATCTCTTCATCAAAATTATTGGTGTTGATTTCCTGAAGTGGAGTTTCCTGGAATTGGGTATCTTGAAACGGGGACTTTTCTTCATTTTCAGGAATGCTTGTAGGAGCAGGACGTACTGGCTCTGCGTGATGTGAAGCACCATCATGCACTGCGTAAAGTTTCAATGCAATATCACCTTTGACAAGAGAAAAAAAGCCAAGTTTATCAAGCGGATAGCGTTGGATACAGGTCTCAGCTTCCGACGACGGGACAGAAACGCCTGAAATCCTGACTCGACCAAGAAAATTCTTATGGCGACCATGACTGCCTTTTCTATCATTGTACACAGTCACATCGATGAACTTGTTTGGAAGATCCCTGGGATTGTCTACATTGAAAACAAGCTTTTCATTCCAAGAAGGATTGAGATCCTTGTGCTTGGTTTGAGTCCTTTGACGGTGCTCATCAAATTCTACTTCTACAAATGGACTTGCTGAACCCTGACCATCTTTGGGCATGAGATCATAGGCATCATGTACTTCCACTACAAGCTTACTCATGGTAAGATGGGTGGTAGTTTCAAGGGCTCAATTGCCTTGCAAGAATATAGGAAATATTGGAAAAGGTTTTTTCTGTTTTTCTTTTTTGGGTTAATTTTGATCTAAAGTGAAGAAGGGAAGAGAAAGAGTAGAAGTGAAGAAGAAGAAGGTAGAAATGGTGGTAGGAGAGGGAAAGAAACAGACGTGGGGAAGAGAGGACTAGAAGGTGGGAGTGAGATGTTCATTTTGGAGTATGAAGACAGAAACATAAGTTTAGGAGGGAGAGAGAGAAAGAGAGTGGTAAGTGAGGTGGCCCCCCTTAAGTTAATATCTTTGATAAAGGAGATTCTGGTGGGCACATTGTTTGTTAAGTGAGAGAGAGAGAGAGAGAATTTGGGCATATTGATGTAGTTTTCTTCAACAATTATAATATCGGATTGATGGAGATAATGTTTAGATGGTGGGGATTTTCTCTCTGAAGGGGTGAAAGTGATCACTTCATTCATGAAACCTGCAAGTGTTATTTCACTAAAAGCAATCTCCCCTTTTTGTAGGATCCCTCCTTTTCAACGAAACAGGCAGATCCATTTGTAATGCCCCTGGTGGAGGTTGTCAAGTCCTTGGCCTAAAAGGTCAGCAATTTGATAATTCTGCTTTTGCCTAATGAAAGAGATTTCGATTGATTCTCTTTCTTTGCATTACAAAATGAGCTAATCACCTCACTTCATACTTCATCTTGGCCCTGTTGCTCCTTCAGGATTGCCATCCACACCATTAGCCTGCCCTTCTTTTCAAAACCAAAATGAGTTAGGATTGAATTCAATATAATATACAATAATTGCTTTATATATATCCGCTAGTTATTAAGAGGCACTGAGTTCTTATCTGCACATACATGAAGTTGATGGGAAATTAGAAAGAGGCTTGTTTGATAGTTTTAGCCTATGAATTGTCGGTCATACTATTTCCTGAGAAAATTCCATGTCCTGCAAAAGGTTCAAAGAATACGAAACAGACAAACCATCACAAGGTCAACAATCACGACTGAGCAACCCTCGATTTCAACCCATTTCTTTCTTTCTAAATTCAACCAACGAGTCTTGGTTTACCTCATGCAACGCAAAAAGGGGGGGTAAAACTATTTAACAATCAGTTTTATTACCACCTCAACACGTAAGTATTTGTTACTTTTGAAGTATCCATGACGGGTAGTAGTTTTTTTTTTTACTCGAACTCCACTCGAATTTGAACATAAAATATTTTAATTTTCTTTAATTAAGCTGAATAATTTAGAATACCCAATTATAGGATATCCATTCACGTTTATAAATTTTACTGTTTCAATGTTAGATTGCATTGATGATGAGGTGGCATGAACATTGTGGAAGACTTGGTAAAAGAGTGGGAATTCATCTACCTTCGAGGCTAAGTTCTGCATGTCATATCCACCCCTCAAAATAGGATACTGACATGTCTTTTTGATGGTAGAATGGACCTCAGCATGGGATCACCTTTTGCTTTCTCTCCCTTCCTTTTTGCAATTTCTTTTTTCTTTTTATCCTTGTTTGTTTGCATTATTTTATGGAAGATGTGTCCTAGGGGTCCCCTGGCTTTTTCCAAAGGTGCCTATCTGGTATAATACATACAACAATCTATGAAGAAAGTTGATACCATGGTAGATATTACTATAGCAGAAAAAACATAGCATCTTTTGCTCAAAATTAATAGTCCATGCACATTCTTACATCTCTACCATGTGTACAATCTCTTTCCCTAATTGTAAATTCTATATAGTTTTCTTCTAAATAGTTAAAACATGTAATCACCCCATTATGTATAATAAAATACTCTCATAACCTGTATTTTTTAAAAAAAATAAAAGGTAATTTTTATAGATATTTTTTGTTTATTTGTATTTGGACCGACCGACCGACCGACATCTTAAGATTTATGTTAATTGCAAATTTTCCAATAATGATGTTAAAAATGGGATGGTGGACATATGCATACCTAACAAAATTAAAAATAGGTAAAGACTGTGTGTGTGTGTAGTGATATGATTGGACCAGGATTAATGGATAGAGATGAAACCCAAATCAGTTTACCATGAAAAATATGAAAGGCTTAGCTGATCATAAATGGGAAAATGTAGGATGGTCCAAAGGAAAAAGGTGGGACAGGGAAGGGCTGTATTCAACATTTTGAGTAATGGGGTTTTTGACTCTTTCATAGGCAATGGCAGCTACCCCTTGCAAACCCAGTATTCATGGATTCATACCAGCTGCTACTCTCTTTGCTCAAATCAACTTTCCAAGGGACAATAAAAGCAAGTTGACACATGGGAGTTTGCTAATTGCTACCAAAGCCAAAAATATTTATTATAAGGGAAATATCATTTTAAGATATTCTTATTAAGAAGGTTATCATATTCATAATTTCCATATGTATGTTATATTATAATAACTAAAAAAATGAAAAAAAAAAAGAAGAAGCAGAAGAAATAATCCGAATTTTAAGAGGATTAAATCCAACAAAGTCTGATAATAGCCCTAACTGTATTACAAATATATATACATATAGTATTTTTAATTTATAAAACATATAATATCTCGACTATATTACTATTAAAGTGTATAATTCGATGCATAAACTTAAAAATATACAATTGAGAATATTCATCAAGTTAGCCTAATCATTTCTTATGTGGGAAAACTTTATTTTTCAAAAGGCATCTTTAATTTTAATATGGTTTTCATTTTGTGATCACTATCTTGTAATGATGAAGCCAAAGGGTAGTGTCTAATCCTACAACTCAATCAAATAGGGTTCTTACATGGAAAAACTACCTTATCCTTGATTAAAGCTTTTAGGGTTTACCCTTAAATTACCACATAGATTGATGGTAACACAATCTTCTATCTCTCTCTAGCAATCTGATTAGAACTATTCAAATACAAAAATAGGCATGATATACATGGCTTTGAAGAAGCTGAATTTATAAGTCTCCCCACCATCTGTTGCTTGGGATCAGAAATAAATGAAACAAAGGAGGGATGGGGACAGCATTGTCTTGTTGTAAGAGTTGTCCCATCTACAAATACTGATGAATTGGTAAGAAAGAGATGCAGGTATTTGATTAGGCTAGGGCAACTATACAACAGGCTGTTAAGTAGTTAACTGACTGAACTTTGTAAAATTATAGAAAACCCAACCTGTTCACTCCTGTCCCTTTCTACTGAGAGTCGCTACAGCATCATAGACATTGAATTAAGCACTACAATTTTGGTTGGATTCAACTCAACAAGCCAAGAGGGATTATAAAATTGGGGTTTTTTTTTTTTTTACTTACTCGTTTGTTCTCTTTTAACATGCTCAAAACTATTTCTGTTCTTCTTATTGGTGGTTTTAGACAGATGCATGTGGATGCTACATTCCATTTTTATCTCACATTCAAGGAACTTTGAGCATCAGCTTTGGTGTCAGATAGAATATACAAGGCATAACATTTATAATTTTTTTTAAATTATTCAAATATTTTAAATATGTTTTTAATCTTTTATTATATGTAATTAAATTTTTACATTTTTATTTTAAATTAAATAATCTTTATAATTAATGATTGACTAATTCCTATTGATTAAAATGCTACTTATTTTAAAAAAAATTATATAAATTGTATTATTGAATGCCAAAGCTCAATTTAACTTTGATGTTTATGATTACAAGTAGCATGAAAAAAAATACAAAAAAAACTAATTATAAATAAAATAAAATAAAGAAAACCTCTGAATGCCTTATTCTCGGATGTGAGGATGTTCGGGCATTGTTTTAATAGCTTCTATCTCCCATTATTTACCTTGTCCAAATCCTCAATCGTTATAATTAATGTTATTTTTATGCTAATGTGATATTGATGTGAGAGGTAAAATTATAGTATAATCATGTCATCATGTCACATTAACATACCATATCATTATTTATTATGATACGTTAATATGTCATATCAATATCATGTAAATATAGAATAATAAATTACATTTTGATTAATAATTATTAATCAATAAATATTTATTTGATTTAAAATAAAAATATAAAAAATTTAAGTAAAAGTAATGAAAAATTAAAACCTTGTTCGAATTCTCTTTAATAATTCAGAGATAATTTTAGGTACCATGTCGTTTTCCTTTTATGATAGTAACCGAAATTGCCTAAATGGAAAATAAGCAGCTTTGTTAATTTGTTATATACTAGTTCAATATTTGAACACATGTTTGATTCATAAATCTAAATTATTTATTTGTTCGATCACATTCTAAAACCTACATGACAATTGACAATTGTTCTGTTTCTTTTACATTTTGCCCATTTCGTCTCTCTTCATTAAACATTTTGATGATTGAGGTGGGTGGGAAGAGCTTGTCAAACATGGTTCAACCATGTGTAAGCAGGTAATAAAAATAAATAATAATTGAGGATAATAAATTGAAAAAACAAAAACATAGATTGGAATCCAGAATGAAGGTCTAGGAGAGGCATGTGCTTGCTTTCTTCACCATTCCTCTATGTTTTGTTTGTAGCATCGAGCCCACATGGAAAGGCACATGCTACCTTTTTGGCTAATTTTTTCTTTCTATATACTACCCTTTTTACAAAGATGGCGACTTCATCAAAAAGAAGATACTAGAATAATAGAACGTAGCTTTGCTCTATGCAATCCGATGGAGAACATACTTTTTCAAGTTAAGGAACACTTGAGTATTTCTCTAATTTGCTAAAGGATAAAGAACATTTAGGCTTTAAGTTGATGATCCCCATACCCTTTTGGTAGCCGATGATGAATAGCAAAGAGAGGATATGGGGCGCAATATTCATTGTTGATATTTTCCAAAAGAAACAATCCCAATATTTTATTCATATGGATAGTGCTTGTATTTTTATTTATATTTTTAATTTAAAAGACGAAAAAATATTTTATTTATAATATAAAATCTATGATATTTTATCTCACTGAATTATATAACGTCCTCATTACACTAATTCTTTTCTCTATAAAAAAATTAACTCATCTTAATCCGGATCTATCTCTATTTTGATGTTTCTCATAGAGTTTCTATATCAACAGTCGAAAAAAATTCTTAATAATTTTAAGTTAAGACTTATTACATCTCTTATTAGTGTAAATTTTATGACATTTATATAAAAATAATAAAAAATAATGTACAATGCTACTTATCCAGCATTAATGCAACCATCCATGTTTTTTTTTTATAGAAAATAAAGAAAAAGGCAGGGAAATGAAAATTTCAATGGAATCCAGGTCATGGGTTTGTATCCAAATTGTTTTATTCAAAGCCGTTCAAAACACGCTCTCCAAATTTGAATTACGTGGCTCCACCGCATACAAACCAACACTCATAGCACAAACTTTTGGTAGTCTTAGTCTAAATAATTAACTCAAGTCAACATACGAACAAAGTAATGGCTTTTTCCAAAGATGGTGTCTTAATACTAATTACCAACACCACCTCGATTGGCTCTGTCGATAAAAGTCGTTTATCTCGACATAAATAATTTTAAATTTTAATATTTATATCTCAACGTAAAATTTGAAATAATTAATTTATTTCCAATTTTTTTTAAAAAAAGACAGTGTAATTAAAAGGCTTAACGCAACCTTAAGGGCCGGAAGTTTTCATTTCTTTTTAATGTAAATTAAACAAAGTGGAAGTCCTTGTGACAAAATAAAAATTAAATTGCCAAATGGTGGAATAACCTCAATGGGGAGGAGGTTAGGGTCGGGAAAGTTTGGGGCGCTACCAACCCTAGGGTTGCTTGAGCCGAAGGCTTTCAATGAATGGCATTAAAAACGAGGGGATGGTTTCAAAGTTCAAACTCAATTAATCCGACCTTATGATTTCTCACATGTCAACTCGTAATTGAAAAGGGAATTGGCAGAAGGGATTGTGATTCAATTTGGTTAATCGGATGAGGTGGCAATGCTACAATTTATGGTTGTGTGATTAATGCAAAGCACCGAGCTAAACCCAAAGCCAAGAAACTCAGGAAAGCCCAAGGCAACCCAAGTTCTACCCCACAAAATAGGACATATTCAACCAACCATTGGATGGCTAATTTGTTTTAGAACAATTTCAAATTGTATAATTAGCACTAGTCTACTTGTCTACTTCAATGAATCTCTCTCTCTCTCTGTATATATATGTAAATATATATATATATGCATATATACATATACATATACATATGCATATATACATATACACATACGTGCACACGTGTAGTTCTGTGTATATAAGAAAACCTAGACAGGGTATCTGCTCAACTTCATTGCTTATTGATTCTTTGCATCCTCCCATGTCTATAAAAATTTATACATATGCATATATACATATACATATACATATGCATATATACATATACATATACATATACATATACGTATGCATATATACATATATATATGCATACGTGCACGCGTGTAGTTCTGTGTATATAAGAAAACCTAGACAGGGTATCTGCTCAACTTCATTGCTTATTGATTCTTTGCATCCTCCCATGTCTATAAAAATTTATCAAGATAGAGCTCTCAACAAACACACTGGTGTCATCATACAGAATCTACAGATTTTTTGGTAGTTTTTGAGACTTCTTGATATTTCATTAATCTAGATGCCAGGTACAAATAAGAGTTCATATCTACCTTCAAGTGGCAATGCCTCTTATAACAAATATATTTGATCATTATATTATTAAGAAAGGACTGTATTATATCCCCCTTTTTGAGAAAATCTAATATAAATGTGATAAAATATAATAATAATGTAAAGGTATTTTACACTATCTTCATTACTCGGTAATTTGACAAAATCGTCGGTCATGCAGTCCAAATCAGAATAATTTCTTTTTCCTGCATAAAAGAAACTTGAACTTAGCATAAAACTACCTAGGAGTTTTATCAGCAGATGTCGGAGCCTTCGAAACGGATTTAGCAGAGTTTGCAGCTTCCTCATTTTCAACAAGTTTGCGGAGTCTCGCTTGAAGGACTCGAACTCTGTCCTCAGTCTTGCGAAGCTTTCTCCATCTGTAAGCAGTCCAAAGTGCCAAACCACCATAAACAAGTGTGTACGACGCCCAAACATAAGGATAAGTTTCAGCATGCTCCTTCATTTTCTGATATCTTTCCTGCACCAGTTCCGTTAGACTAGTAGCCGGAGTACTTGTGGTTTGCTGAGATGCTTCTCCTTCTTGCTGAGTTGCCATTTTTGGCCTTCTATGCTATCCAAACCTGCAAACTGAGCAAACAGCAGAATGAAGGCGCCAGATATCATGCAGCAAGACAAAATAATAACATCAAAACAAAAGAATAAGGAC
The DNA here is from genome assembly GCF_002168275.2 of Theobroma umbraticum. Lineage (NCBI taxonomy): Eukaryota > Viridiplantae > Streptophyta > Magnoliopsida > Malvales > Malvaceae > Theobroma > Theobroma umbraticum. The sequence goes on from NW_018397262.1 coordinate 1,228,348, forward strand.
AGAAAGTGCCAGGAAACATTAGAGAGTTACAATGTTTACCCAGAACTTGATATGGCATTTAAAGTATAAATATTCACAATCTAATGTATACTGTCTATAATCAAAGGTTCAACACTGATTTGGCAGGATATCTGCACAACTTAAGGGAGAAAACTAGGTGGTAGCACATTTTAAGTACAGCCTAGACATACAATCAGAATTGATATACACTAACAAACCATTATAAATACACTAATGACAACACTGAATCTGTAAGAGAAACTGGATCAATATTAAAATCTCTTTCAAGTTTTATTAAGTAGAATCCATAAGGTGACATATATCATATAGCAGTTTAGCAATGGCATGACAGATACCAACCGCTGGAACAAAGTAATGGCTTCTTGTCACCTGTCATATTAAGTGCTCGTTTTGGTAACTGCTCCTACTTGGTATAGGAGTAGGAGCTGTGACAATTCATTTGTCACTTTTTTGGGAGGAAAGAGCGGCTAATCAGCAGACTCCGTTCTAAGCTCTCTCTAAACACGCCCTCTCAATACCTTTCTACTTAGCTCTAGCTCCGCTGCTTCCTATTCTCTACATTTTATCGATTACTGCCAGCTACAGCACTCAGCACTTCAAGGACTACTCCAGTCTTTCTCTCCATCGCCTCCTAATACATACTGTTTTACTTGTCCACAACACTATCTCTCTCGCTAACACAGAAATCATATATTTGGAGAGATGATTTTTTTATTAGTGGACAATTACGTTGTAATCGAATTCAGTTTAATGATACAGTGAGGGGTTTTATGTGCTACAGGCCAACGCACAACAAGCTAGTATCCTCCAATGGCCTGAGCGATGAGACAAATACACAAAAAATTACCAAACAAAAAGAAGTGCATTGCCTAATGTATTACAAAGATTAGGCATTATCTAATATCTATCACAATTAACCAAAGTATCATCAAAGTACCCATCACTTTCTGCGTTTTTGTACATTTAACACAAGAATAGGAAGACCCACAACACAGAGAAATTCAAGATGGAGTAATGGCAGAAGCTAAAGACAATTAGATTCGAAGAAACGAAGAAATCTAAAGTGGGTTTTCTTCAAATTTGAAGAAAAACTTTTTTTTAAAAAAAAGGCCAATAACTGAGATGAATCCATATATAAGAGAACTAAAACAAAGTAAATAGAAAACGAGAGAAATACCCAAAACTGGACTATGCTTACGGATTCTATAAGATCCCAGGAAAATTGATGTAACAAAGAAATTTTACGAAAAAGCAAAACAATTAATACCTTTACAAGGATAAAAAGCAACAACCAACCTCTGTCAGCGGTGGTCGGAGTAACGAGTGGTGGCCAGCGACGACGGCGGGGATGTTCACCACAATAATAAACCAGCGTTGTCAAAGTGGCAGAATGAAGAGGGCTGAGGGTTTTGGGTTTTAGTATCTCTCTTAATCCAACGACCTTCAATGAACCTCCATAGATCCAATGGCCTGAAACCATATAAACAAAAAAGAAAACACTTTTTTTCTAAATTTTTTGTATAAAGAGGAATTTATAAATGTATAAATTAAATACTGAAATACGGTTGATATTTCATTATCGTGCACTTCACTATGTTCTTTAGTTGAATTTCGTAAAACATGGATGATGGATCTGGTTTCATTTGGATCAGAGTGGACTTAATGAGGCCGAGCGAAACCAATAGAAAGGGCTTATCTCCATGCTTACCGCCTGGAAGCATTGGGCTCAAGCTTCGTCCAACTTTTCTCGAATTTTCTGTTCTTTATAGGTGTTGTTATAAAGCCCCCGAAATGCAGCCACGTACAAAACGACGTGGTTGAGTCAGTGGCAACGCGTCCGTTTCCTAATGGCTACATGCAACGTGGACTATGGACAACGTTTCTTAAACCTGAATTTGAACTTGAACTTGGAAGCATATCTTCCAAGTCTTAAAATGGATATTTGCAGCCAATAGAATCTCATAACAAGGAGGAAATTACGACTGGAAGAAGAGATATGGTCGGCTACCCCACAGAGGGAACAAGGCCATAGAGTCATGGTTGTTGAATATGATGAAGATGGCAAACGTAACACCAAGGTCTCAATCTCAGCCCCACCGCCACAGCAGCAGCAAGAACCAGGGGAATATTTTGACAAGGAAACTATCAAAGACGCCGCATCCGCGCTGCCAAATCTTGGCCAAGGCATTTCACCTCAAGGAAAAGCTGGCGTCGGAAAACACACCCGGGAGCTTACTTGTGATGCTTTCGGGAAATGTACTAACAAGATCGCCACTGTCCTTGGCAAAGCTAAAGACAAGGTTTCAGATACCGCACAAGAAGCTAAAGAGAAGGTTAAAGAAAAGGTTTCGGAAACGGCACATGAAGCTAAAGAGAAGGTTTCAGAGACCGCACGTAAAGCTGAAGAGAAGGTTTCGGAGACAGCATGTGGAGCCAAGGAGAAGTTAGCTGCTCCAAAGAAGTGGATGTCACATGAAGCCAAAGACAAGGTCGCAGGAACAGCACATCAAACTAAGGAGGCTGTGGGTGATGCTTTAGGCAAAGCAAAAGAGGCAGTCGTGCCAAAGGGCCAAGATGTTAAAGAGAGCGCAAAAGAGTCCATTGATAAGACCAAGGACGGTGCAAAACAGCCAAAGACACAACAAAGACGGCTGGGGAGCATATAGTGGGAAATGTAACAGAGCAAGCAGAAAAGGTGAGGCAAAAGGCCATGGAGGAAGCTAGAGAGGCAAAGAAGGTGAAAACTAGTGCAAACAAGTTCTTTGAAGGGGCTGAAGTACATGACCTCGATGGAGGCGCTGAATTCAGTGGTGGGCATGGCTAACTTGTTGGGGTTAGCTACAGCTCATGGGATGAGTGTGTGGGTTAAGTTTATTTCGAGCTATGTTTTGGCAGGACTGCTGCCAAGACAGCAGTTTGGGGTGGTGCAGAGCAAAATATATCCTGTTTACTTCAGGGCTATGGCTTAGTTATAGTATTGGGTTGGCTCTCTTGGGGCACGTTTTGGATTGTTCTCAAGCAAGCCAGAGATGTTTCAAGCTTACAATCTTTTGTCATCCCTTTTAATGGTTTTGGTCAATGCACTGCATTTGGAGCCTAAAGCCACAAAGGCACCTTGCTTTCTCATGCTCATGATTGCATATATGTTGCTTGATATTATCAGTTTAAACAATAGTAGTAATTTATCCCAGCCAATTCTGCTTCTTTCTGACATTATGTATTGGATGTGATATGTTGCAGGTTATGTTTGAAAAGATGAAATTGGAGAAAGAAGAAGGCAGAGGAAGAGATCATGACTTTGTTGCTGAGGGAAGCAGGGCCACTGAGCCACCACCAAGTGTTACTGAACCAGCAGCTACAAAAACCAGGGAGGCTCCCTTTTCAGCAGCACCCACCAGTTCAGAACCGGACGTCGTTAAGTAAAGCATGGCTGGGCTGAATTAGAGGCTCAAGAAGCTAAATACAAATTCATCACTTCTTAATGTTCTCACTCTATTGGCTCTCACCTGGCATCTTGTTTACCTTGGCCAGCACCTAAGCATCAACTGTTGATACTATAGAAATATAGATAGTTTACTCTTGTAACATACGTAGTTGTTTGATATTAGCTGTAAGCTGTTTGTGAGATGGTTGTAATTTGTAAAGATTCAGTCTTGGACGCTTGGCTTTAATAACTATTTGGACGAATCAGAGTAGAATATGTTAATTATTTTCAAATAAAGGAGTAGAATATTTTCATTATTCCAACAACAATATTCTTAATGTTTTAAGTAATAATATTTGATAAATTATTTAATTCTTTTTATATTTATTTTTAAATATTTTTTAAAAATTTTAATAGATATTTGGAAATGACCGAATTTGTACAAATTATATAATATATATATTTTATATATATCTTGTTAATGAAAAAAAGGGATTTTTTTATTCTAAAATCGATTCATTGGTATTTTTTGTAATCATGCTAAGTTGTTCACTCTTGTGACATTTTTCTTATGATACAAAAACCAAAAGAAACTCAAACAAAATTCTTTATCAAAATCATGAATGACAAGTCACCCCATATTATCATCTAAATTGGCAGTCGAGTAGTTCGAGCCTTGAGGATGAATAGTGTGAGTGATGATGAGGTGCAGGACTCAATCAAAGAAACATAGCCTTGTGCAACTAGCACCGCCCCCGTCATTTGGTGTAAGGTAGATAAACACTAACCGAAGGTTCCCATTATCAAAGACTTAGCAGAATTTTCTTGGAGGGAAGTAAGGTGAAGGACTCATTCTATCAGCTCACGAGTAACAAGGATCCGTTGTCCCATGACATGGGTGACAAACGTATCGTCATGCTTCACTACCTAACTTGCTTCGGACTCAGCATATTTTTGTGTTGCATTGAAGTAAAAAATCTAAACCAAATTCTCATAGTATTTCCTATTCATGTGCAAATAAGTGTCTAGCCTAAATTTTCAAAGTTCGCAAGGTATGGGGAATCTATGGACTTTAAATAATCAAAGTCAATTATACGTTCGGGCATTACCTTGCTTTTGCCTAAATTGGCGTAGAATTTCTCAATGTGCGATGGATGTTTCTGCACTAATAAAACCGCCTGAACCACTATTGTCAATCACCTTTGTGTGCTTAAGTCTGCGACTCATTTTCCTAAATGAGGAAATTTGGAGGCTTCGAGTGTTTTGAGGCAAAACGATTCGATAAAGATGTCAAATATGATGACGTAAATGATTTAATGGACAAAATCAGAAAATGAGTTCGGTTAATTTGTCACTTCGTGGGCAAACGTTGAGAGGGAAACCCTAAAAAGAGTTTAGAGTCGAACAAATTTTGTAGTCGCGAAACTCAAAATTTAGTAATCGCGTGATTCCATATCCAATACTCGCGCAAATCAATATCAACTGGCGACGCAATTCCATAATAACCAATCACGCGACTCCATTTTTACTATGCACGTGATTTTATAATAAATACTTACGCGATTCCATAACAACTAATAACGCGACTCCATATTTACTACTCACGTGATTCCATATTTACTAGTCGCGTGATTCCAATTCTATGACTCAAACAATTTCATATTAACTAGTCACGTGATTCAAAATTTAGTAGTCACGTGATTCCATATCAAATACTTGCCCGAATCAATATCAACTAGTGACGCGATTCCATATCAACCATTCACGTAATTCAATAGCAACTGGTTACAACCCTATGTCATGTAATGCAATTTAACATGTCATATAGGCTACAAAGTAAGGGGGGTTGGCATATGCAAACACATGAACGCTGGCATGTAAATTGCGTAAAATTCTAACAGAATTGAAGATATGAATAAGAAATAAACAATGTTGTTGTTATTGGACTTGTATGCTTATCATATTAATGAATATAGAACTGTTGTTATTGCCTTTTTTTTCTTTTTTGTTACATGGTACAAAAAAGAAAAATTTGTAAATGATACAACAAAGAATAAAAAGGACATGATACAAAACAATGTTATTTACATATTGAAAAAAAAAGAATAAAAAAATTTAAAAAATTTAACATGGGATGCTATTTGCAAAAATCTCAAGGGTAAACTTTTTTTGAAGCTTGTTTATGGCATTTGCCTTCAGTGTATGATCTTCCGAACCCTTCAACCATTACAACGAGGTGATAACCCAATCCCTGCAACTATGTGAATCTTGCTATTTTAGGGTTTTTGCATTTAACTTATACATTATCTGCGTCAAAGGTCACTTTTGACAACGCGAGCTGCCAAAGTACCTGATTTGGTGGCATATAACGGGAAACAATGTTGTTAGTGGACTCATATGCTTATCACACAAGCTGGACTTCAATATATCTATTCGACTGTATGATGAGTCCGCTAACATCATACTCCAATTCAATTAGTTGATGTGCACTACCACCCAATGGCCGTCAAAATAGCACTGTACAAGAATTGAGTCAACCTCGTGCCATGGCAAACCCCACGGAGGACTCTCACCCCTCGCATACTTAAGCACATGGTCTGGCATTACCACTTTACTCGGCTTGAATGTCTTATCAGTCAGGGAAAGCTTCATTTCTTGGCTCAAAGCCAGCAAAATAAGCTATCAATTACGTTACGCACAATAATTAGATGCCATTAAGTAATACACACCTAATAAATTTGAATAATTACAACATATTAAAATATATATATATATAATATACTTACATAGAAGTAGTTGTCAACGATGCATATTCTCTGCCTGTAGAGTTATGGACGGTGTTCGTGCGCCCGCTTACATAAGATGTTGATGCATGCGTTAATGTGTTAGTTGTCCAACAACTCAACCGACATCTCCAATCACCAGAAAAATTGAGGGCCCTCTTGCCCTTCAATGCCCAGAATGTTAACCTTGCATATTTATAACACCCACATTAAAACGTCTATGGAATAAAAACCTAGAATCGTTAACCCTAGTATCATGTACCGTTATCATTTTACCTGGCTTTCTCGTTTTTCATGAAGGACTCATATCTGTCTTTCAAATCATCTTTTGCTTTGCGCTGGACTAATAGCCGGTTAACGTATGGGCTTTGAAGGTATTTGCTAGCTAAGCTCACATGTGCATCTTTGGCCTGAGGTCGAGGTGGAGCCTCAGGAAAAAGTGTGATCTCACCAGGAGGGGGGCCTTTCCTGGAGTTGAGACAAGAGCAAGGCATAGGGAAGTTGTAGTTCCATTACTTGCAAGATGAGGTTCCTCTTCTACCTAAGATAGAAGTGAAGCCTCAGTAGAAAGTCTGCACTGACAATGCTGGAGGGCCTCTAGTGGAGATGGGATAGGAGAAAGGTCTAGTGAAGTTGTAGTTTGACTACTTGCAAGATAATGTTTGATAGGGGTAGCAGGAGGTGAGCTTCAAGCTAATGCAATAGATTGATTTATGCCACCTGTATTGTCAAGATCAACTCAAGTACCGCTACCCTCTTTGTTGAGTGCACCATCCTCTTCACCCATCGATCGACCCTAAACAATTGAAAAAATCAGACACATTAGAACAGTGTATACATCATACATGTTATAACTCACACAATGAAAAAGATAAAAGCTCATACCTCATAACGGTCGATCAGTTGACCGATAATCTAATCTTTCAGCCCTTGAAGTGACTCCTGGATATGCAGATGGAGTGACTGCATCTGCATCTACATCGCCCGCTAGATCTCCAACTGCATTGCATGTCTCTGTCAACATCTGTCCGTAATGACTGCATCTACATTTGCATGTCCATCTACATATCCCTTTGTAATAACTGTAGGTCTTTCTTCCACTATATCCTCATCTGTTACAGTTTTCGCTTAATCCTTATAGTCATTTGAGGATGCAGTGATGGATTGTGCGCCTAACCATGAGGGCCAGCAGCAAAAGCAAGAAGAAAAGTAGCGTGAGGAGTCATGGCAATTGCAGAAGGAGTAGCAACATCAAAAGCAACAGGAGAAACAACATGAAGAGCCATAGGAGGAGAATCAGGCGCCTCAGCAGCAGGGAATTGGGAATAAACCTCCTTGTCCATGGTGCGTCTCTGCTTAATGCCTTGTTTTATCATACTTTTCCCTTTACGGTCCATATCTTCCTTCTTTGCTGAGGACCGAATTTTGGTCGACCCTCCAACTTCCATAATGGAGCGTATTGCTGCCCCTCAGAGATATTAATTTTAATGTCGGCCCAATATGCAGTCAACATCTCTTCCGCAATTGGCTCTAACATCCTGACTAAGCACAATTGCACCAAAACATACATTGCCATTAGGTTTAACCCTCGCTACCCTATGAGAATAAAAATTAAAGTTCTTTTTTTAAATGGCTCCATGCATAAGGCATTTCTGAGAATAGGCTTGAACATAATTTTAAATGTTTCAAGCCAAGAGAAATAAAATTTAGACAAAACTATCATTATTGAAATTGACACATTCATTTTGTTATGCACCTCAACCCAAAACCTATTAACTGGTCAAGTATGTTTATATGGTCCATAACTCTTCAGTTGTCATTGGTAGACCGTACATCTCCTCAGAAGCAATTTTGTCGTAAGCATTCCTCGCAGTTTAACTTTCAAGCATTTTCATAGTAGTAGGAGCATTTTGGATTGGTTATTATTCACATAAAGGTAGTTCGCAGATTAAGCAATGAGAGGAAGTTTAATAAAATAAAAATATATGCTTTCTTTACTCACCTTGCCTTCTCTCTCCAAACTTGCAATCTTGGCGTGGAAGCCTACAGGCTTCACCTCACATGCCCATTTCAGCATTCTTGGGCAAACCTGTCCACACTGACATTGCCTTCCAAACAAGCTTCGAATTACAGGAATTGCTTCCGACGCCTAAAAGTGCACATCAATTGTGAATCATTTTTTACTCACCTCATAAAATCTTATGTAAAAAGAATAATGATAAACATTATGGTATGGCGCACTACTTGAAATACCCATATAAATCCGTAAAGGTGGTAACGTTTCTTCTTTGCTACTCCCATTGATGGAGGTTCGAAACCCCTCATCAAGTAATAGACAATTAGACTCCAAACGTTTGTGCCCCATGGGAATGCATTCCAATCATCGATGTTCTCAACCAATGACAACAACCATAGAATCACTGATCGTCGGTAGTCTTGACTGAATAAAACATTACTATCTTGGTCGCATTTCCCTTCTGTTGAAACTACCCTCCCTTGAACGTCTCTAAAACTTATTGTATCTTCACCTCATTTCCCTGTCCCCAATATCGCAAGTGAATTCCTCTAGGGATGGCCTTATAAGGATTCACAATAAGGGTCGGTAGGCCTCCAAACTTTTGTCTTGTCACCACGCAGAACTCCTTCATCAAAAACTGGGCCTTCGTTCTGCCTATGGCAAACCATAACTCATCCTTGATGGTGTCTGGTTCATTGATTCTGCATAGGATTAGGTTGTGCATGAGACTGACACAGAATAAACTCTTCTCTGATTCGACGTCCATCATATGCCCAAAGCATGTTCTCTTCAAGGTTTCTAACTCATTTACTTTCCACAGCTTCTCACGTATCACATGCAGATGCGACCATTTACAATGGATGCTAATGCCAGCGTTGAACCCCCACAAAGCAAAGATTTCATATTATTCTATTTTGTTCTTGTGCCGGCCATCTGCAACATAAAACAGATAACTTTTCTAATTTAGTCATGTTAATACCATCATTGTAGATTAACAAAAAAAACAAGAATTTCTGAGAAATAGCCTTCATTAGAAGCTCACTCCAAAAATAACCCTCTCAATAATATCAATTTCAACTGTTTTTAGACAGCCCTCAAACAGCATAATTAATGCAAATGTCGAGCATGGATTATTAAGTAAATCAACAAATATCTATTAAAGCATTACAGTTGACCCAAAATAATACAGACCTATCTAGTAGTTACGTAGTGTTAAACCCTTATGCAATCACACAAAGCCTAAGTAATGCCATGGCTCATTCCAATCACATTGTCATGCAATGGTTTATCAATAGGTAGCGCAATGACCTATCAACCAGTCACGCAATGTTAATCCCTAATGCAATCATGCACACCCTAACCTCATTCCAAGTTTCAGTTATACTGTCACACAATGACCTTTCAATATGTCACGCAATCACATATCAAACACTCACACAATGATAAACCCTAATGCAGTCATGCACACCCTTAATGACCCCATGCCAAAATCCAATCATGCATAAGGTGCGAACCACATAAGCAAGCCCTCAGTCACGCAATATCTAAACCCTCAAACCAATTCCTATCAAAGGTTCGTAACGTATACATATCAACCAGTAGCGCATGCTTGGTCACCTTTCGACCCCAACAACACCAACAATACCACCTTCATGTTTACATTCAACAATTTCAAACAACAAACATATCAATATGAATAAGCAATATATATAAGTTTATGCTCAAAAACATAAACCCTAAACATGAAGAATAACCATTTCTCCACATGGTTCAAAATATAATAAATATATATATACCTTTCTCCGCGTAATGTGAACTTCTTCTCACTACTTAATATATGAACTACCTTTATGCAAATAGTAAGCAATCCAAAATGCTCCTACCACTGCGAAAATGCTCGAAAGTTGAACTGGCGAGGAATGCTTTCAACAGAATTGCTTCTGAGTAGATGTACGGTTTGTCGTTGAGAACTGAGTAGTTATGGACCATATAAACATACTTGACCCATTAATAGGTTTCGGGTTGACGCACGGATCCAACGAATGAGTCGGTTTCACTAAGGACAATTTTGTCTAAATTTTATTTCTCTTGGCTAGAAACAATTAAAATTATATTGAGGTATATTCTCATAAACGTCTTATGCATGAAGCCCATTTAAAAAAAAAACTCTTTAAAAATAATGGAATGATTATACAATGAAATTTTTTTACAAAGGTTTTAGACCTTTTGTAGAATATTCCTTCCCTTTTCTTGATTCACTCTTGATTATCTCTCAAACTGATATACTAATCGGTTTACGAAATTGATTATTCCATTCTATAATCGTCCTAAATTATAATAAAATGGAAAAGGAAATTCGAATTAAATAATATAGTATAATAATTAAGGATGACTCACCAAAGTTAATTATAGAGATTGTAAATTAATTTTTAAAACTGACAACACATCAGCATAATTATTGCATAATTATTACTTTATTTTTGAATGTTATCTCATCATTTCATTGAATTTAATGTCATATCAATACAATCAAATAACAGGTTAACATATATCACAAAAAATTTAAACAACGTTCACGATTGAACTAATATTATAAATTCTCGAACTTTACAAATTATTGTAAAAAAATTAAATCCATTATTTTGATGGAGTACATTGACTAATTACATAATTTGTGCAACAATTTCCAAGATCTATATAGAATTTCTGCCTTTCCAGCTACAAAATCACCATCTATGAGAAGGAGAAACGACGAATAAAAAGACCTATTATTTTAAACAATGCACAATCACCTCCACCACCATCACCATCCATGTTTTGATCAGAACACACATACACAAAGAGCTGTTATACCAAGTGCTATGACTCGATTTGATGACCTCAATCATAGGATCTTAATCAACAAAAGCCTCACACTTACGCCTGTCTTTTTACTTGTGCTTAGAATTGGCAGGAGGTAACATAACTCCACCTGTACTTGTTTTTTTATTGCTGTTAACCTCAATAATTGTCAACAAAAAAATGTATGATATATTGCAGGAGTATGAACTTTAGTAGTAATGCAGGTCAAAGATAGGATTGGTAGACAGAAATATCAGATGAGCTTAAACAATGCTTTTTTCATATTCTGTAATAGCATCAGATGTAAATGTACAAAAAAAGTAGCTTCAGGTGTACCATTTCTATATCCATAACTGCAGAAAATCTGGCAAGATAGATAACATTTCTTTTGTCATTCCTTTTCCTTGATGTAAGTATCCACTATAAACTATGAAAGCATTAGATGCAAACCTCAAATCGAGGATAAAAATTCATCTAAATGACTCAAACCTATGAGGAGATCAATTATGTCAATTCACAATTCATAAGCGCGGATATCTATTTATTGTTCAAAGTATCAGATCTCAGGTAATTGAATGGGTAAAAACATATGCCAAATGGTGACCTTAAAAAGAAAAAGAAAGAATGGTGCGATATCAACTGATTAAATATCAGCCACAGCGGTTTTTTTTTTGCAAAGCTAAGCGTATGCTTCCAAGCAAAGAGAATTGGCTCTATAACGACCTGGTGGTCCGATAAAATTCTAATTATTGAAATGATTCCAAGTTCTGAGCCTAGGAATAGCTGCATCATGAGATAGCATTTTCACGATTAAAGTCTGCAAACAGTGGTATGAATGACTATAGATAAAGGTGGAATGTAGAAAAAAAATGGTAAAGAATTTACAATGCTAGACAATTATCCTGAGAACTGAGAACATTAAAAATGAAAACAATTTAAAATTTATTCATGTAGAGCAAAAGAGATTTCTGAACATGCAAAAGTACTCTTCACATCTAATCTCAGATGAAAAGCCCTGTGTTCTAAGTATGCTCTACTTTTATTTCCATTTCCTAATAACTTGATTAGGCTTTGAAGCCCTTACTCTCGATCTTTTGGGTGACAAACTTAATCTTTTCCTTCAATAGATGAACCAATTCTTTCAGATATTCTAAATTATTCAAATCACAGTTATTTTCAGCTGCCATGCTTTCAGCCATAACAAGATCCATCTCCAGCTCTCCATTTTTCTTCCTTTGCTTGTCCAATCTTACATTCAACTGCATTATGCTTCTTCTAAGTAAACTGTTCTGGTTCATCATATACTTACCTTGGACCTCTGCAGGCAAATTCTTGAACTTTTCGAGCACATTGTATGCCTCAATTGGGGAAGGCCAAATTTCCGGTTGTGCATCATAAGTACTGAAAATTATTGCGCAAGCAGCGACACCACACAGGGTTGTCAGCTCATTGAGCTTCTTCAACAGCCCAGCCTTTCTTTTCTTAAGAGTCGCTTTCCTGGCAGATTCATTAGAAATCAACTCAAGCGTAATCTTCTTTCTTGCCATGGTTAAGAATGAAGAGAAGGAATGCCACAGCCTTTTGGAAAAACATGGATATAAATGCATGGCCATCACCATATATGGTTAATAAGAACTTAATGTGCTAACATCGTAACTGAAAAGCTCATGGTTTCCTCATGAGCAAATTCTGAATTAAGGACGCGTGTAAACTGATAAATGGGAAAACTTTCTAACAGAAATTTTTCAAACAATAGTTACAGACTTATTAGACTTAAACCATAGACGGTTTCTAATTGTAGCATCTCCATGGATGGATTATATGGTATGTAATTTATAATGACAACTAAGGACAGATTCTTTTTCTACCTTAAATGGAAAGATGGGACAACAATTGTATGCATATCATATTGCATCACTAAATATACTTGTCCAAATGGCAAAGCCTAGTCGACATATGGAAAAGCCTAAAGTGTAAAGAAATGAACTCATTTTTTTTCTAGTTCTCTTATATTTTCTTTTACATCTTCACAGAATTTATATATATATATATATATATATATATATATTCACTTTGAGATGTGGAATGATATAAACAATAAATAAGCAACATAAATTTCCATAATCAACATGAAACTAAGCATTGATTCTAGAAAAGATAGCTGATAACCATTTGCCAATGCTGATCACTTGCCACTGAAAACCAGCATGGTTCATTAGTAATTCTCATTGGAAATTCACCAACAATTACATTCATGATTGATAAGTAATGGTTTATCATCTGTGATTGTGACCACAGATCAACCCACTCATTCTCGACCGTAATCAAATGTCCTATTATATTCGCCAATCATCTTCTGCAAACCACTGTCCTATGACCATAACAAAATAAATAAAAGCATATGAATGTTTTTCATGAAAATAAGCACCAAAAAGTTTATAGAGTTTGGAAAGTAATTTTCCTTTCTGCAGAATGGGTAGAGTAAATGTATTAAAAAAAGAATTTTGAAATCTTAGAAGTAGAAATAGAATAACTTTATCAAAGTTCCATCATTTAATATTGCTGATGGAATACTCAAAGTCATAATGTTTTTGAATCCCTCATTAAAAAGATTGCCCTTTGCTAAACTATTCAACTGCTCTTCTTGTTTCCAATTTCTATATAAGTTGCCAAAGCATCTTATATTGCCTGGTTAGTGGTCACTCACAGTTGAATCATACCAAATCTATTCAGAAACTGAATAATGTAAAATGATCCACCACTCTATCTATCCGTTTTATGTGCACCTTATTTCCATAAATCCTAGTAGTAAAACATAGAAGGAAAATTGTTTCTACTGTTCCTTATTATGAATAGGTATTTACCCAAATCAAGAGCTACCAATAAGACAAGCAAAACAACAAGAAATACCTAATCAGTAGACATGAGAAAGAGCCCACTCAAAGGATATGAGAACTATCAACTCAAGGAATTGTATAGTCTTGAGGGCTTCAACAATGCTTTCTAGTCTTTCTCCAAATTCTATCTCTAGAACAAGAGCTGACAGTGATGGAATGGGCACTTCCTCAAGAAATTAGAACCAAAAATTACCTGTAACCATGAATATATAAATTAGTTGAAACATAGAGTTCACACATCTTAGTACTTAAGAAACTAAGTGAGAACATCAAACCAACATAGAACTATGAGCAAGAAGCCCATAAAGAGCCATAAAACAAAGTCAGAAGATAGAGCCAATCATTTAATTTATTATGCTTCAGGGAATGGTCATGATGTACAGTCAATAGAAGTAGAGCACTAAATAACTGGTAGAGTACTTGAGCAATTGCTCATTTAACCATGAGAAGTGCTAAGATAAGTAAAATGTTTAGAAAGCTCTAAGCACCAGCAATAAAGTTCATCGATGCTTAACCCTGTGTAGTCAGGGCATTAAATCCCTTATAAATTGAACGTTTGATACTCTGATTCAGAATTTTTTGACTTTGTTATGTTTCTCTACATTTCTACATATAGCTTGATTAGGACACAGAGCTCCACTTTCTTGGCCTTTTTTTTTATTCTAAATAATGGGAAGTACTTGCATTTGTCCGAACTTCACAGAACTCATTTTAGTTTCCAAGCATTTTAATAGTATCCTAATCACAGATAGAAGTTTGTGTCTGGGGCCAGTAGGGGGGTGTGGGTAGGGTTGCGAAAAGGCAAATTCAAAGTGGAAACCATGAGGAAGAAAGGTTTCAGTTATAAATACTTAGTTAATCAAGTTCTGCCTTTGATTGTATACTCCACTGAATAGACATAATTTATCACACAAACATAGGCTATGTGCATAATTATGTAAGGTTTGAATTTTTCTTTCTTTTCGCCGCACAAGCATGCAAACACGTGTGACTATGTGCATGTACGTGCAAATGTGAATTTACATGAGCATGCGTTATATTCATGCATACACATGCATGGATGCACACACATATGCTGAGAGAGATTATTGGTGGGCATTTTAATACTGAGGAAAATGGAAAAAGGGAAAGTTCATAATTCAGTATATTTGGAAGCAGTTTACAAAGACATACCAATAATGTATTTCTACCATTATCCAACTCCATGGCTTCTTTTGTTTGATGGCCTAGTTTAATAGGTGCATTGTGAGAAGCTATAATCCAAATGAAAGGCAAGACTTAATCCAAGTGTTTAGAATCACACCATTAGTTTTAGCAGGTATTTTGTAAGAGGAGGGCAATCATCTTTAGATAAGATAACAACCACTTAATCAACAAAGTTTCTCCTGTCTAGTGCGTGCTTTTAGAAATGCAGTTATCTGTTACTAATGACATTTATTCCAGTGCATCTTGTGGTTACTGGAAAATCTTTCTTTTAAATAAGCAAAATCTCCCATTTAGAAACTGATCAGAAGCAGCTCAACTTTCTCAAGAATATGTATTTCCATTTAAGAAAACAAAAAATGGTGAGGTTTGAAGCATACCTATCTCTTTCCACTCACTTTGCATTTACAACTGGCTTATCTCTTAGGCAGAGGTTTTTGTCCAAACAGCTTTGTCTAATCTGTTTCTCACATATCTGATGCTCACCTTTCAATTTCATATTTTATTTCCTATAACTTCTTCCCCAATTCAGTGCATCATCTCCCTTCCAGATTCATTACAAAAACTACACTGTTTCAAGCAACAATAGAACAATCTAACCACTTGCAACCACTAGTAATCTCTACAAGAACAAGAAACTTCTAGGAAACCATGAAAACAAATTGGATATCTGGGAATTATTTCTCTCATTCCCGCATTTGACAAGAGCTTCATTGTTGTGTGACAATCAGGGCAGGCTCTCAAATATTTCTTCACCGTAATTGAAGCTAATTTTAGTGAGCTAATAAGTCCAAAAGTCATTGCTAACTTTTCACTGTGATAAATCATAACTGAGCCCGTTTTGGGTTTTGCTTCAGTTGTACTAGAAGCAGTCCTCTCAGCAACATAACCAAATTTCCTTACCTTCTCAAAAATTTCTTCCAACCTTGATAAATTACTTGATTCATAGGGTGAGATATATCAACCACAGCAAAGGAATGAACTACATTTCCAACTTAAATCCAACTTAGACCAGGTTCCTTCTTCACCCCTTGTCGTCGCATCATTTCTCTGACACTTGCAGCCAATGGTTCTACTGCAGCATCAGCATAGATGCTGTAAAGAAGAACATAAGATGCAGCCTCTTGGGGTTCAAGTTCAATTACTTTCCTTGCAGCATGTTTTGCTGTTACCATGTCCTTATAAACCCTGCAAGCACTCAACAAGGCTCGCCATATTACTGCATTATCCTTGAAACATGAGGTAAGGATGAAATTTTCAGCCTCTGCAAGCCTTCCAGCACGACCAAAGAGGTCAACAACACAGCAATAGTGCTCTGCACTGGTTTCAACTGCATAATGCTTCATGCTTTCAAAGTATCTGCAATTGCTCAAAAGGAAAAATCAAACAGTTATAATGAATAAAAGCCAAGAAATAGTCTGCTTGCACAGCAGCTCTCAAAGGACAAACAGAATGCTTATGGGAGACATAAGCAGTTTAAAAACACATAACAGAAAAGAGGATGCTAAGACTCCAAAAATAACGCATATATTTACATGTTATCTGTCATCCCCCTAATATGAAGTGCTATTGTATATAAATTAATTCAGTCTCCAGCTTACAAAATTTAGTTCTTCCTTTAGGTCCAAATACTGACAAATTCACACTGCAAATATTAAGTAGCATGTAGCTCTAGATTTGATTTGGTCTTGGAATTTGTGGATGCAACCCGCCCCAATGACCCCTCACATGCACATGCACACAAATCATATGTACAAATGCACTTAGAAATCATAGAAGGCAGGGCTTTATTGACCTACTGTAATCCTTCTTCAACAAGCCCTCCATAACTGCAGGCACATAGAACTCCTATGAATGTAATATGATTAGGCGCAACCCCATGTTCCTTCATCAACCCAAAGAGTTTCAAAGCATCCCTAGCACATCCATGTTGTGCATAGCTACAGATCATAACTGACCAAGAAACCACATCTGGATTTTCTGTCTCTTGAAATGTCAGATCAGCAGAGCCTATGTCACCACAATTTGCATACATGCAAAGCTGTGAGTTTTGAACAATTCTGAACTTTCCAAGGCCACTTCTTATGGCATGTCCATGAACTTGCTCACCCAATCTTGCTGTTGCTGAATCTGCACAAGCACTAAACATGTTCGAAATAATAAACTCATCTGGTCTTCCTCCAGATGCCAGCAGTTCATGAAACAGATAAAATGCACTTTCAAATTGCCCATTCTGTACATGACCAGCAATCATGGATGTCCACAAGACAATATCTTGCTTGGGAGTTGATCTGAAACATTTCAAACTATCTTCAGTTGATCCCATCAGTGAATACAGTTCAATAAGTGCACTTCCAATGAACTCATCATACTGCAAGTTATACTTGCATATTTGTGCATGAATTTGCTTGCCATAGTCAAAATCTTCAACAGCATTACAAGCTTTAAGCATGCTTGAGAATGTAAATTTTGAGGGCTTCAGTCCTTGCCTTTTTAGCTCAGAGAAAAGGCTGCAGGCTTCATTTGGACATTCCTTGCTAACACTTTCTGCTTCTATAAATCCAGATATCATGGCATTATACATGACAATATTACGGTCAGGCATGGTTTCAAAAATTTTGATAGCGCTATTAACTTCTCCTTTTTTCGCATACATATCAAGCAATGCCGTCCCAACAACAATATCAACATCCAATCCAAGTTTGATTATACATCCATGAAGCATTTCCCCACATGTTCTCCCAATGTCAATGATTGTACAACATGCCTTCAAAACACTTCCCATCGTATAACTATTCAAATTCAACCCGTTTCGATGCATGTTTATCAATAGTTTCAACATCTCTTCATTTCCATTCATAGCAACATAACCTGCAATCAATGTGTTCCATGAAACCTCATCTAACTCCTTAGAATTCTCAAACAGAAACCTCGCTTGATCAAGACATCCACATTTGCAATACATATCAATTAACGAGTTGGTCAAAAATGTTTTCTCAACCAATCCACTTACCACAATCAAGCCATGAATTAACTTCCCTAGTTCAAGATCCCCAGTTTGAGCACACGCATTTAGAGCACCCGCATAAGTGAATTTATCAAGTTTCAAACATGATTTTCTAGCTTCAAGAAACCATTGCATAGCTTTATCAAAAGCACCCATCTGCGTATACCCAGAAATCAAAGAATTATACGAAACCAGATTTGGTGTAGACATTCTGTCAAACAGTCGGTGAGCTATATCCATTTCACCAGCTTTGCAGTACATATTTACCAGATTGTTTAGTAAAAAAAGGCATGGCTTGAAAGCAGATTTGATGATGTGGGCATGGGCAAGTTTACCATGGAGGAAACAACCGGACTTGGTGGATTGTTGGACGAGCTTTGTGTAGATAACAGAGTCCAAAGGCTCAACTAACATGGCGCAACTCTCTGTTCCGCAGACCTCCTGCTACGGGGTTAGCACCAAAATTTGCCCCTCGTGCCGCAGGCTTGCTATTAGGCGAGGCTACTCCGGTCCAACCGCACCGCAGGCTTGCTATTAGGACAAGGGTCAAGGGGTCCACTGGACCAAACGAATTGGACCTCTTTTTCTCTTCATTAATTTATTATTATTATTATCTTATATGGGAGTGATGAAAACATCCTTGCACAAAATTTAACGTTTTTCTTTTAATATAATTAATAAAATTAGATGATAAATACCTATAATATTATTAATTAATAAAGGTAGACATAAGAATAAAAATATATATAGTTCTATTGTATTTAATGTATAAATATTTAAATAAATAACCATGAAAATATAATCAAGTTGTTTATATATAGATAAATATTTAAAATTATCTACATAATTAATTATGTAAAAGTATAAATAAATAAATGAGTAAATCAATATATTTAACTTCAGTTAAATAATAATAATTTTGATATAAAAATTTATTTTATTAACTTTATAAATGTGAAATATGCTATAAAATTATATAATATACCAACTTATTTCTAATGTACTTAATGGTCAACTTGTATTATGTTATTTTTGTAAAATGTTAAAACAAATATCAATTGGTAATACTTGTTTTTCTATGAAGTCAACATTTAAAAAAACACTTTAATATGTTGAAATATCTAAATAAAATAAATTTGAAAACAAAAAGATTAAAATGAAATTTTGATTATTGCATTTAAAATTTTTTGAAAAATAAAATTATACATCAGTCACATACAAAAATGAAATCAAACAAATAACATATTTATAATATAAACATAAAAAAAATTAAATGATCAAAATACCTACCAAGTCCCTACAATTATACATTTTGTCCAATTTAATCACTGTATTAAAAATCAAAATAATTTAATCCATTGATTTTGAAAATTGTTTTAAGTTAATCCTTTCTCTTAACAGTATCCAATTTTACCATTAAAAATAATGACATGACATAATGTTGACATGGTACATTTTGATAACTTGGCACCAACATGATGACATGATAATGTTGCATGGCATTGACATGATGATATGGCAATACTACTATAGCACTAACATGCTAACGTGTCAATGTCCAATGATAATGCTGACATGACAAATCGATAAAAAAATTTTAAAAATATTTATGCCACGTTATAATGACTAAATTGAATAAAAATATATAATATAGGAATTAAATTGATAAAATTAAGATGTTTAGGGATTAAATTGAAAAAATATTTAAAAAATATAAATTTTTGAATAAATGATACATATACTTATTAATAAACCAAATGATATCTAAGGGTAAAAAACTTATAGTGCTAAAATTATTTATAAATATTTTCTTACTGGAATTTTTTATTTCAAAATAGATATATCATTTTATTTTCTTTGTAAAAATTAAATTCGAATTCCCCTTCTATAAAAAAAAATTTCAATACTTTTAAAAAGGTTCATACCTAAAATCAGATTTGGATAAATAACTTGCATTATGTTGAATAAAATAATATAAAAAGATTAAATAAATCTTTTTTCTATTTACAACTGTATAAAATTTTGAAATTTATATTTTAATTTGACTTAGGTTTTAATTTAAGTTGAACCCAAATTGACAAAATAAGTTGATTTGGCTACAGCTTTCACATTTTATAAATACTCATTCTTTTGGAATTATTCATTTTTACCTAATTTACCTTTTATTTCTTATAAAATGATTTTATTTAAATTCAAAAATCACAATCAAATTCTGTTAAATTTAAATTATTAATTTGGCTCTATAGAAAATTCGTAAATATAAAACAAAATGATATAAATAGTTATAATTATATTAACTTTATCAGCTATAAATGTAGTCTTTAATCCAGAAAATTTCAACATAAAAAATGTAACTTGAAATATTAAGCAAAATAAAAATGTAAAAAATAAACAAAAAATTAAAAGAGTGGAGTATTTCAGATTCTATGAGTGTAATAAGAGATCTGTCATACCCAAATTGAATTAAGCAAATCAGAATGAGAAATTATTTTTATAATCATCGTTAACTTCATAGTCATCAGAGAGCTGTTTAGTCTTTAAATTAAAAGAATTTAAGTAAAATCGAGAAACGTAAATCTGTTGTCATTGCCCTAATATCACAACAATTATTCGATGAATTAAACTTCTAATGATAAAAACAAAGATAAACAAAGAACATAAAAGAAGATTGAGGGGTGACCAAGGAAAAGAGTAACTACTGCCTTTTAAGATAACATATTTAAAATTTTTTTATATAAAAAGAGAATTCAAACTTAATTTTTGCAAAATAGCTAAACTAATGTACTTATTATGGAATCAAATAATCAAATAAGAAAATATTATATATTTTTCTTAACACCATAAATATTTTACATTTAAACATTTGACTTATTAATAAGTATATGTATCATTTACTTAAAGATTTATATTTTTCAAATATTTTTTAATTTAGTCTCTAAACATTTCAATTTTGTTCAATTTAATCATTGTACTATATATTTTGTTCAATTTATTCCTTAGACATGACATAGTCTTTTTTTTTTTTTGAAAATCTTTTTCTTGATATATCATATTAGCATTGTCACATGGCATTTACATGTCACTATGTTAGTGACATGTCAGCATTATCACATCATCATGTCAATGTGCCACATCATCACAACGGTGCCATGTGGTATTACCACATTATCAAAATATGACACGTTAATGTTGACATCATCACATTTAACGACAAAATAAAATGTCACTAGGGGAAAAGATTAAATTGGAGTAATTTTCAAATTAAGAAATTAAATTATTTCGATTTTGAGTATAGGGATTAAATTGGATAAAATATATGAGTACAAGGACTTGGTGAGTATTTTAATCAAAATTAAATCAAATTGTACAACATACATATGAATTTTATTTTAAAATTTTTCTTCGATCAATACAAAATATAATTAAAGTTAACATGTAGAATAAGAAAGTTCCTTCTTAATAATTCAATTATTCACGTTAAGGAAAAAGAGGAAGAAGAAGAAGAAGGCGGAGGGGACACATTCTGCTTGTTTGTTTACCTAACAATTCCTGCTCTTTCAATTGACTACCTCTTTAAATAATATTAATAATATTATATTATATTGTAATATTATTAAGGGTCTGTTTGGTAATAAAAAAATGATTTGTTGAAGAAAATTTTTTTGTGTAAAATATTTTACAGGAAAATTTAATGTTTTCTTTTATTTGGATAAATTATCGAAAATATTTTCTGTTGTTTGAATCATTTTATGAAAAATATTTTTCATCATTGTAGAGTTATTTAGGTGTTAAAATAATAAATAGGAGTTGATTACATAACAATATTGATATTTGATTTTCACTTATTTAAGATCAAAATTAAGAATGGAAATGAAAATGGATAAAATTAATAATGATATTTTTCAAAGCATTTAACTATATATCTATAATGAAAATAAACTATAATTTTCAAAAACGTTTCCATCTTATCACTTTTTTATCATAATTATAAAAATTTAAATATTCATTAATTATGTAAGATATCTAAAGCTTATACTTATAAATATGTATTCATTAAATGATGATCATTGAAATATTTTTATTATAATTATTAGTAAGATTTAAACTTCTTAATTATAAATAAAAAATTTAATTGTATTGAATGGTTTCATTAAAAAAATATTTTTTGATTTTAATAGTGTTGTATAATTTAAATATTAATATTTTAAATTAATTTTTGAAAGGTAAATATTAATATTTTTATTTTTTAAATATTTTAAATTAAATATTAATATTCATCAAATTTATACTCATAAACTTAGTATATTTTATTAACCTTATTGACTAGTAAAATATTTTATATTTAAAATTAATTTTCCATCTTTTAAATAAATATAAATCATAAAAATATTTTTTTAAAAATATTTTACTGCTATACAAACGGACCCTAAGTCATTATATGGATTCATTCGCATCTATAACGTATATAAAAATAAAATCCAAAACTGAGATATACTCATGTTGTGGTATTGTAAAGCTGCCATATGGCAAGCTTTGAAAATTAAAGAACGCACGTCTTTGACTTTTTCAAAAAAAGAACAATTGAATTTAACCGACAAGTATTATTCCGTATTTACTGACGGTATCCACTGCCGGAGATTCAAAATTTTTTAAACTCCATACCATAACGACGTAATCCCCACACAACATAACTTTTTTACTTCTTTTCTTTTTTTCCACATTACCCTTTTTCCCCAAAAGTGATCTTTTATTCCCATTGAACCCATCAAGCTATAATTTCTAGAAATGAATAAATGAGTGAATTGGATAGTTTGGTAAATTATATTTAAAGATCAAATAAATCAATCATTTTTTAAAAATTAATCAAAATCAATCAAATATAAAGAAAGATCAAACCAACAAAACATATAATTAATTTTGTTAGTTTGATTTTAGACCAATAAATTAAAATTTTATTACTTTTTCTTACAAATTATAATATTAAAACTTATAAACTTGATAATACACCAATCAATGAGCCAAATGCTCAGATGCATGATATAATGATATAATGATATATGATATAACTTATATATTATAATATTTTATATCAAAATTTGTATAAATAATAACTAACTATAAACAATATATTTTAATATCTAAGTGATAGCCAATAAAATTATTAAGTGTAATCATATAAATAAAGTTTATTATAAGTTATAATAATGCTT